>NC_068985.1:44080697-44085697 GCF_001194135.2 Octopus bimaculoides
ATTTAGGTTGCATTTTACTTTTGATAATTTTGTGTGAGTCTAAAATTTTGTTCATCTCTTGTGAGGATGGGAAGATTTTGGATGATAACGTTAAAGGCTTCGTTGTTTCTAGGGTTATGTGTGGAGATGTATGGGAGTATTTTAAAGTCTGGTTTAGTATTTTGGTTGACTTCCCTTAATGTTTGTATGTCTATTTCCTTAGCTCGTTTGATTCCATCATTTATTAAAGATATTGGGTAATGTCTTTTGATTAGTATTGATCTGAGTTCAAGGAGTCTTCGTTCACGAGTATAGGAGTTCGAAACTATGGTACAGATTCTTTTCACTAGATTATAAGGTATATTAATTTTATCCATAATTTCAATTGGTCATGCTTGGGAATCCAACAGGAAAGTCTAATGAAGGTTGATTCTGATAGGATCTTCTGGAAGAGGTGCCTGAGGATTCTATCCTGATGACCTCCCAGGAATAGTGGGTAGTAATGGCGGATGAGTAAATGTGTTGGTTTCACCGAACAAGCTTCAGTTTTTCAATTTACAAAGCAAACAACTTTTATGGTCAAAAGGGCTCCCGGCTCAATTCCACTGAATTGTACCTTGTGCATGTACTGTCTACCTAAGTCATGAGTTGACTAATGTGTTGTTAATGAAATCTGGTGGATAAAAATTGAGGAAACCTATTGTGTGTATTGCTGACTCTTGTAAAGTGCTTGATGTTAGGAAGAGCATTCAGTCATAGATATCAAGCCAAAAATGTAAGAATGTAAGAGCAAAAATGTAAGAGCAAGATGTAGCCCTACAAGCTATCTTGGAGGACAGTAACTCCTAATAAGGACTTGCATTGTGATGAACTGTCCAACCCATGCCAGCATGGAAAAGTGGATATAAGTAGGTTATAATGATACACACACACACACATGTATATGTGTGCATGTGTTTGTGTGTTTATATCAGCATGAGAACAAACTCTAATACATTCAAACAGAAATGCCTTGCAGTATTTAAGGCCACCTGGGGTAGCTACCTTTACTTCTCAATGTCTACTTTCTATTTTGCATTTACAAGACCTATGAAACAAGTACTAGACAATGTATTGTAGAGGAACAATATAATGAAGTAAAATTTAAAAAAAAACCCTTAATAGCAGTGCTCCAGCATAGGCATAATTTAATGATTAAAAACAGGAAAAGAATATTAAAGTGTAGATGGATGAAAGTGAAAGTAATTTTGACTGGTGCTGCTACCCTGTTATTACCTGAAATTAGAGACTCAAAGTTGGATACCCCCCCACCACCACTCACACACACACACACAAATACACATGCAGAGAAATTGTATGCAGACGACACTCGGTTACTCTCTCACATTTGGGCTGTTTTGCTGAAATTTCACACAAGAAATACATACAGGCTGCTTGGATTGTAGCCATTAGCAGAAGTTGAATCCAGTAAGGAGAGGAAGAGAGAGAGAGAGAGAGAGAGAGAGAGATGTGATTCAGTATTTGATGAGGTCCTGCGACTGCTGTAAATGCAGCAACTGTTAATATTATGGGACAATATCGCTGCCACAGACAATCAATGTGTTCATAATTGTTACACTTGTTGTGTGTGACTTGCTTGAGAGTAACCAAGGCGATATTTGTAATATATTCATCATATAATCATATACATTCAGAGATGAAGATTTTAGAATATATATGTGCTCATATAATATTCTTGTCTATCTTATCTATCAATTATTGTCCCTCTATATGTCTAGCTATCCCTATCTGCTTTGTATCTCCTTGCATCTAGCTATCTACTCCCATATCACCTATCTATCTATCTATCTATCTATCTATCTATCTATCTATCTATCCACATATCACCTCATCTGTCTCTCTACCTGTCTGTCTGTCTGTTTGTCTATCTATCTAGTTATCTGTCTTTCTGTCTATCTTCTTATCTATTCATTAGACTATCACCTCACCTATCTATCTGTCTGTCTGTCTGTCTATCTATCTTCTTATCTGTCTATCCCATTTATGTATGTACATATCTAACCTCTCATCTTCTCTCTATCATCTAATACCATCTGCTCCATCTATTTATCATCTTATATTGTTTGTCCCATCTATACCTCTGTCATCTTATACCATCCATCCCATGTATCTTACTCTGTGCCATCTGTCAGTCTTCTATGTATCATCTCCATCCATCTAGTCAACCACCTGTCAAATTTCATATTTCTCTGCTCACATATTTGACTATCATATCTTCCCCATTCCTACTTTACCCTTCAATGAATCTATTTTTCTCTCAGCTTAAACCTATTTTCTCATCTATCTATCAACCTATTCTCCTTCTGAGCCATCTTTAACCACAAAACTAAACATTTAACAAATGCCAACCAATCTACTAATAAATCAATGACTCATTAGTCATGAAAACAATACTAGGGGACAGAATGACAGAGGTAAGTCAATAATAACAACAACAACAATAATAATAATGTGAGAAAGCAATCGTATTCCAGGATATGCCAATACACACAGATAGAGAAATTAAGGCCAATAGGCCAAATATAGTTGTTAGAGATAACTAAGAAAAAAATGCTTTCTAATTGATATGAATACCAACAGATGACAATATTTCTCTAAAAGAAATGGAGAAACTTTCAAAATACAAAGATCTGGAAGTAGAGGTAACTCTAATGTAGAGTCTAAAAACAGCAGCAATTCCTATCACAGTAGGCACATTAGGTATGATAAAAAAATATTCAAATACATAATAAAAACATCAGGACTTACAAATATATATAACATACAGAAAATTGCACTACTGGGCACTGCACACATCCTATGCAAAACACCTTCAATACAATAACCATAAGAGCATCACAGCAAACCACAGCACATACCCAAGGCACACAGAGCTGTACTTGGTAGTGCAGGGAAAGCATGGGATAAAAATAAGACTACTGAATAATAATAATAATAATAATAATAATAATAATAATAATAATAATAATAATGATTTCCAATTTTGGCACAAGACCACCAAGATTGAGTGGGGGATGAGTCCCCCAGAAGGATGAAAGGTAAAGTCAACCTTGGTGGAATTTGAACTCAGAACATAAATACAGATGAAATGCTGCTAAGCATCTTGCCTAATGTGTTAACAATTCTGTCAACTTGCTGCCTTCATAATAATAATAATAATAATAATAATAATAATAATAATAATAATAATAATTATGAAGCAGATAGAAGAGACAGGCTATAAGTACTTGGGGATATTGGAAATGCATAAATTGATGGAGAAAGACATGACAGAAAAATTTAAGGTGGAGTACTTGTGCAGACTGAGACTGATCCTAAAGTCGAAATTAAACAGACAGAATAAGATTGAAGCTATCAACAACTGGGCAGTTTCACTCCTTAGATATGGAGCAGGGGTAATTCCATGGACAATAGATGAACTAAACAGCTTGGATAGAAAGACAAAGAAGTTCCTGACTAGATATGGGATACTCCATCCAAAAAGTGACACAGACAGACTGTATGTACCAAGAAAAAGAGAGAGAAGAGGACTGATTGGATGCGAACACAGCATTAGAGCAGAAGAAAACAACATAGCATGGTATGTAAAAAATGCCACAGAGCTGCTATTATTGGACGTAAAAAGGTCAGGTTTGTGTAGGCTGGAGAATTCAAAGATAAAGCACTGAACAAGCACTTGAGAATGAATGAAACTGAAAATAGGTAAAGAAAAGAATGCATGGACAATTTCATAGGGATGTAGAAGATAAGACAGACAGAGAAAAAAGATGGCTATGGATGACTAAAAGTGACTTAAAACTGGAAACGGAGGCTCTAATCTGTGCTACCCAAGAGCAAGCATTAAGAACGAATTACATCAAATACAGAATAGACAACACATCAGAAAGTGATAAGTGCAGAATTTGTGGGTAAAATGGTAAAACCGTATCGCACAGTTCATCCAGCATGCTAACGATTGAGCTGGCTCACCACCTTAATAATAGTAGTAAGGATAACAATAATAATATTAAGATATACATGTTAACACTTACAATCAGTTAAGATCAGATGCCATGAGAATCACTGCCTAGTATTGCACCAGGATATCCTGGTATTGCATCAGGGCATCCTTATTATTATCATTATTATTACTAAGTAAGCTAGTAGAATCATTAACATGCCAGATAAAATTCTTAGCAATTTTTCTTTCATTTCTTTACGTACTGAGTTCAAATTCTGCTGAGGTTATTTTGCCTTTTATCCTTTCAGGGTCAATAAAATAAATACCAGTTAAGCACTGGGATTGATGAAATTGACTCACTTTTCCACCCCGAAATTTCAGGCTTGTGCCTATAGTAGAAGGGAATATTATTATTATTATTATTTATTAAGTTAGAGAGCAGGTACAGACATGTAATATATAAAGAGGATGACTTTAGGATAAAGAAGTGTCAGAAGTCCCACATGGAACAAATTATGGTACAGAAAGTCTGAAGAAAGACATTGGCAAATGTTGTGCAAGATGATCACAGGATGCTGAACCTCACAAAGGAGATGACTAATGAAGTTAACAAATGGAGGGACAGTTTATTGGAGAGAATCTGTTCAATAGATGCTAGTATGGTAAAGCAGACGATAAACACAACTTCATGTACACTCAATGTACCTTATACACCACACAAGTCTAATGAATTGTGCAATCCAACTTCAATGATTATTCATACTTCTGCAGTATTAATTACAAACTTGAAAACAATTAATGGAAAAAAAAATCCTGTTTGGCATCTCTGTATATGAGTATGCATCAGTATGAACATGCATGTGTGTGTGTTGGATATGCTTATAGATGCATACATTTATATACATATTTGTGTATGCATATCTATCTATCTATATATATATATATATATATCAACAGAAAATGGAACTAGAACGTAACAGGCGACAACAAAACATCTGGACAGTTAGATGATACAAAAACG
>NC_068985.1:44089509-44091175 GCF_001194135.2 Octopus bimaculoides
TATATATATATATATATATATATATGAGAAAAACAAAACAAAACAAAAATTCCATTGCTCATATATTACATACGCACATAGATAGATAGATAGATAAATAGATAGATAGATACATCCTGGGTTACTTACGAGGGGTGCTGAAAAGTTCCTGGCTTTAAGGGTATTGTGAAAGTCCTGGTTGAAGGTCCAATCTTTTGAGTTCTTTTACAGGGCTTAGAAAAACTGAAGGATTGCTGCAATAAGTGTGTGAATCTGAGAGGGGAATATCTTGAATAAAATCATTATTAACTGATCCTCCTGTATTTTCTTTTACCGAATGCCAAGAACTTTTCAGCCCCCCCCCCCTTATATATAGGGGTAGTTTGTAAGGCTGCTTAAATGATTATCAACATATATTTTATTAAAGCAAAGCAATGAGTTCAACAAAAGGATTTTGCTTAGTGGAAAGGTGTGGAAAGAATAAACTCAGGAAGATGTAGGACCAAGTGGTGAATAAGAATCTTCAGACATTGAGCCTCACAGAAAAGATGACAAGTGATTGAGACTTCTGGCAATTTGTTGTGCTTGAGAAGACATGTCAAGCGAAGTAAAATCATGGTTGTATTTGCATATAGACATATCCTCTGCATCCCCCTTCATCTGAGCATTCCTAATCTTGCAGGCTTGTGGGCGCTGGTGCTATGTAAAAAGTACCTGTGCCAGTGCTGTGTAAATGCACCCAGTACATGTGAAAGTGATTGGTGCTAGGAATGGCATCCAGCTGTAGAAACCATGCCAAAACAGATATGGAATTTGGGCCACTCTTCAGCTGGCCAATTCCGATCAAACTGTCCAACCCATGCCAGCATGGAAAATGGACATTAAATGATGATGATGATGATGATGACCAGGTGTTGTGGTAATAGCTATGTGGTAAGAAGTTTGCTTCCCAACCACATGGTTCCAGGTTCAGTCCCACTGCACAACACCTTGCTTAAGATCCCATGCAGTGGGATCAAACCCCAAACCAAGTGGTTGTGAAGTAAAATGCCCAATCACACAACAATACTCTTGCATATATAATAAGTGTGTGTGTGTGCATGAATTAAGTTACTTAAGTTGTTGTTTCACAGTGAGGGAAGTTCCGACATTTTTAGCACAGTCCTTGTTTGGAGGTGGGGTGGAGGGAGCAAGAGAAAAGTTTTGTGTGTGCTTTCTGAGATAGGACACAGTAAGAAGCAGACATGGCTTAGTTGTACAGGCATAAGAGGTAAATGGCGGAAGAGTAGGAGTATCACTGCAATAAGGAAGTGGATGGATCAAGCGCTAGATGAAATGATTTGTAAAAGGTAATGGATGTGTGTGTTCGTTTGTAGGCAAGGTCAGTGAACAACATAAGAGACTTGCCGATAGAAATGACTCCGGACAAGTTAGCTCATGTGTAAACAGAAGAATATTCAGTGACAAGATGTAGGACAAGCAGAACTTATAGTCGGACACATACGTATTGACAAAATAGAGATATGGATACATCATCATCATTGTCGTTTAATGTCCGCTTTCCATGCTAGCATGGGTTGGACGATTTGACTGAGGACTGGTGAAACCAGACGGCTACACCAGGCTCCAATCTGATTTGGCAGAGTTTCTACAGCTGGATGCCCTTCCTAACGCCAACCACTCAGAG
>NC_068985.1:44091185-44093332 GCF_001194135.2 Octopus bimaculoides
TTGGCAGAGTTTCTACAGCTGGATGCCCTTCCTAACGCCAACCACTCAGAGAGTGTAGTGGGTGCTTTTACGTGCCACCGGCACGAGGGCCCGTCAGGCAGTACTGGCAATGGCCACGCTCGAAATGGTGTATTTTATGTGCCACCTGCACAGGAGCAAGTCTATCGGCACTGGCAACGACCTCGCTTGAATGTCTTTTCATGCACTTAGGCAGCAGTGGGAGCAGTGTCCTCAGTCGGCATGGTAACGTTAGTATGTGTCTTCCCACAATAGGAAACATTTTACTAGAGACATGAGGGGTAATGCTCGTACAAAATAACAAGTGGGGCAGGATGAAATTAGGAAGAGAAGATGGGGAAACAGTCATCGAAGGGCCAAGGGAGAAAAAGTTCTGAGGGTGAATATGGTGTGTTGTTATTTGTGTTTCCTGAACCCCATGGTATGCAGAAATGCTGGATACCAAGAATTGGTTAATAGAGATACCATTGGTTAATAGAGATACCAAGAATTGGTTAATAGAGTGACCAGGTGTGTTGGAATGGTGAGTTAGAGATAGGCTAGGAGTGTATTGAACAATGCTACAAAGATGCCCATAGAAGTGGCTTGTATCAACAGTGTAGAGAGCCCTGCAAAATTTGTATGTGATGTATTATATGATATTGGGGACATGCAACTGAAGTTTTATGCGATTTAAGGCTGGTGATGGTTGTGTTAATGGGAACAATGAATCTGTGTTGTGGGTGAACTTCTTGTAGCCATTTTATTTCTCTCCTGTTTCTAAGAGATACCCACAGTGAAACACCAACCACCCATACACATGGGACTTGAACCCACACTTCTATGCATTCATGACAAGTGTACTACAGTTACACTAATGTACTCCTGACTATTTTCTGTCAGATTTAAGAATTGTAATTTCATAGGGGCCTCAGACCTCCCACAATAACTTAGGGATCACATAGTGAGGCATGGACTTTATGCAACAACCTGATGTTTTGAACAAACCAGGGAGTAGAGTCTTTATATGGTAACTTGATCTGTTAGAAAGTGCAGTCAAATCTATTACACTGAATTCCGAGATATATAAGCTGTTTTGTGTGTGCTTCTTATTTGATGTTATTACTGTTTAGCCCCGATTCTGCTCTGATCCTGAAGACCTATAATCACAGTCTTCCAGCCATGATCATTCCTGTACATTTTCATATAATATGCCTATGGCACAACATTAATTTGTGCTCATTAAACAAAACGAAAAAAGTGATTTGGGGGTATTTTTTGTAAGTTGAGTAAACACTATTGTTTTTGTTGTCAGTGTCTTTTATTGAAATTAGAATCTAATTTTTGTCATTGTTCAGTCTAGACCAGTCCAAATGAAGAATACGTAGGGCGAAAAGTATCCTTGCTGTAATCATCCTGTTTTGCTCAGATATAATGTAATCAAGGACTACATTAACCAATGTGTTGTTTTTTGAAAAGACTGTAAAGTACAATTTAAAGGATATTTAGCTGTTGTTTCTAACAAGTAGCATGACTATATTTATGAGATAGACACCCTTGTCAGCTTAGAAACTAGTATTTATATGAGAGAAAGAAGGAGGGTCTTGTTTCTGTGTTGCAGGTAAGGGACAGAAAATGAAAGATGGATAAGAAGTATGAATGTTTATGTGTGTGTGTGTGTGTGTGTGTGTGTGTGTGTGTATCTATCTATCTATTTATCTATCTATATATGTATATATATATATATATATATATACAGAGAGAGAGAGAGAGATGTAAAGAGAGAAAAGTGAGCTGTTATGTTTGTGTGTTGTAGGTGAGGGAGAGGAATTTGTGATGAAAAATTGTAGAACGTTGTGAAGCTATGGAGACAGAATCAGATCGATAACCTATAACATAGCTACTAAATACAGTAGCTTCTAACACGTGGTGGTGGGAGTAGTGTTGGAGATGATGGTGATAGCAGAAAAAGATAGCTGCAGAGAAGGGAGAAGGAGCTAGTACTCAATCTTGCTACAGGCTTTTGCTTTTACAAACACACACACACATCGTAGATACACACACATAAATACAAACAAACATACACATGTATATATAAGTAGAAGTACATGAAGGAATTGGGTGTGTGAGAAGTCTATGGCTGATGGCTT
>NC_068985.1:44093775-44098016 GCF_001194135.2 Octopus bimaculoides
TATATATATATATATATATATATATATATATACATGCATATACACGCACATATACAGATATATATATATATATACATATATATATATACTTGTATATATTCACATATACACACACATTTATACACATACATGCACACACATACATATACATACATGCACAGACATATGTATGTATGTTTGTATGTATGTATGTATGTATATGTGTATGAGTGTGTTGACAACTGATGCTAATTTTTTTACATTTCTGAAACTTGGTTGTTCAGCAAAAGAGATTGACAGAAGAACCAGACTTCAAAAGAATAAGTATTGGGGGCTGATTTGTTTGATTAAACCCTTTAAAGAGGTGACACTGAATAGTGTATAGTGTCTGTGTGTACACACACACACACACACACACATATATATATATATATATATATATATATATATATATATATGGTAGTCCACACTGTAAAACAGTTGGCCTTTGGAAGGACATTCAGCTTTAAAAACAATGCCAAAATTGACCTTGCTTGTGCTGGTGCTATGTTAAAAAAGCACACAGTCCACTCTGCAGGGTGGTTGGAGTTAGGAAGGGCATCCAGCTGTGAAAATCATGTCAAAACAGACACTGAAGCTTGGTGCAGTTTTCTGCCTAGCCAGCTACTTTCAAACCGTCCAACCTAAGCCAGGGAACAATAACTGCCACAATAATTGCCACGTGGTTGCTCCACAGTCGTCAACATCCTGGAACTCCTATACCAGAGCCCCACTATTGAATATAGTTTAAAGTTATACCCAGGACATATACATACATACATACATACATACAAACATGTGTCCTCACACATGACACACCTACAAAAATTCACACACACACATGTAGACACTCACAAGTATTCATATATCTACAGAAACACACATACACATACAAGCCACTGAAAGAGCTTCTATGCAGGCACTTGACGTGCTAGAAATAGCAGTAAAATTTTCCTCAAACTTTACCTTCCTTACCATATTAAAAAATAAAGAAGGGCATATTGATTAGCCAGTACAGTCTTTGAGTATCAAACGAAGGGATGGTTTATGACTCAAGAGCTTTTGTTTGCAGGTTGATCAGGACTGACCTAGGGCTAAACACAGTATGAAAAAGAAGTGGAAAGACAATGTTTCTGCTGCTGCTAACTTAGATACAAATGGACAAACTAGGCAGAGGCATGGCTGTGTGGTTAAGAAGCTTGTTTTGCAACCATGTAGTTTCAGTTTCAGTGCCACTGCATGGAATTTAGGGCAAGTGTCTTTTACTGTAGGCCTAGGTTGACCAATGCCCTGTGAGTAAATTTGGGAGAGAGAAACTGTGTGGAAGCCCAACACACACACACATATCCCATGACCACTGAGAACTAATGTTGGTTTGTTTATGTCCCTATAACTTAGAAGTTCTGCAAGAGGCCAACAAAATAAGTAAAAAAATAAGCAATGGGGAGAGGAGGAAATTTGTTCAACTAACGGTGCCCCAGCATGGCCAGAGCCCAATGACTAATTAAGCAAGTAAAAGATAGGCATGGCTGTGTGCTAAGAAGCTTGCTTCCCAACCACATGGCCCTGGGTTCAGACTCACTGAGTGGCACCTTGGGCAAATGTCTTCTACTATAACCTTAGGCCAACCAAAGCTTTGTGAGTGGATTTGGTAGGCAGAAACTGAAAGAAGCCCATGATATATATATATATATATGTGTGTGTGTGTGTGTGTGTGTGTGTGTGTGTGTGTGTGTGTGTGTGTGTGTGTCTTTGTGTCTGTGTTTGTCTCCCCACCATTACTTGACAACCGATGTTGGTGTGTATATGTCCCACCAAGTTCGGCAAAAAAGACTGATAGAATACGTACTAGGCTAACAAAGAATAGGTCCTGAGGTCAGTTTCTTCAACTAAAACCCTTTAAGGCAGTGCTCTAGTATGGCTGCAGTCAGATGACTGAAATGTGTAAAAAAGCAAAAGAATATATAGACACACACACACACACACACGTTGAGTATATACTGTTGTTAGTGTTTTGGCATTGATGATGGTGGCTATTTAGTTCTTCTCTCTTTGTCTGTCATTCTATACACACACATATATATATATATATGCACTCATATACACCCTTTTTTACCTGTAAGATTGCACATGAGTAGGAAAGTGTACTAAAGTTGTGGCTAAAGCAGCAGTTACACACACACACACACACACCCACACACATACATATGGATTGTTACATTGCATTAATGAGACACATACATTCAAACAGTGAATGACATGTAATGAAACACATACACACACATGCACAGACTTAATACATAAGACACATACATATAAACATATATAAAAATACATGCACACACACAGAGATACACAGGGTGATATGAACAGCGACATGCCATATACTCAAACACACACACATGCACAAACATATAACATATGCACAAGTTTACACACAAACACCTGCACAAATAGTGACGTCCCATACAAGACACACACACACACACACCCTCACTCATGAAAACAGGTAGTAATAGTAAAGTGTGTGCTAGGGTGGATGCCTTGTTCATCGGTATTCCTGCTGTGTCTTCCAGTTACCATAGCAGCATTAGCAGCATAGTAAGCAGCAGCAGCAAGCTATTTTAGGGGTGTTTTTTCAAAGAAAAATTATATATGTAATGAAGAATATATTTACATAAAGAACTGGATTGCTTAAGTGTTCACATATAAGTATTTGTGCACACACATGTATGCACAAGACATGTCCATACACACATACAAATATATACAAACATATATGTCTACACACACATCTACACACACACACACACACACACACACACACACACACATATATATATATATATATACGCACATACATATATATATATCCACACATACATATCCATACACATACAGATATCTCCACACACACACACACACACACATATATCCATACACACACATATCCACACACACACACACATCCATACAAACATATACCTTCATACACATATCCATGCACACATATATATACATGGTTACACACACACACACCCACACACAAATATGTTCTACACTCATTCATAAAACTTTAAAACATGCATCCTCACATTTGCCTTTCTTATTCCATCTACACATATATCAATGTAAATCTCTGCATACACTCCCAAAACATACACACATTGATAATATATTAATGTTTTCAACTGGTTTTTGATCCAGATTATGTGCATATATTGTTCATCAGAATACATATACACCCAACCTGAATACACACTCATGCATGCATTCGTGTTGAGTGTATGTAGATAGTTTGAATAAGAAACCAGTTGGGAATGTTTCTGAATGTGTGTGTGTGTGTGTGTGTGTGTGTGTGTTACCTCTGTTGGCATTTAAAGGTCTCTCTCTCGGAGTAAAAGGCAGGTTGTATGATACTTGTGTATGAACAAAAACACCACATGGTAGTGAGACTTGGGCCCTGAATGCAGAAGACATATGAAGGCTAGAAAGAAATGAAGTTAATATATTCCATTGGATGTGCAATATCAGTGTGTATGTGTGACAAAGTGTTGATGTCTTGAGAGAAAAATTAGACATAAGTGGAATTGGTTGTAGTGTGCAAGAGAAAAGACTGCATTGGTTTGGTATGTGATGCATACGTAAGAGGACAGATGAAAGTATGAAGAAATGCCTGTTGCTCAAAGTAGAAGACAGAGACCCAGGAAAACATGGGACAAAGTAGTGAAAGCTGATCTCAAGATACTGAACGTCACAGAGATGAAAAAGGACCAAGGTGCTTTGTGATTCCCTGTGCTTGAGAAGACCTATCCAACAGGGCAAAAAATGATACCCTAAATGCACCTTAGTTATGCTTGGGTAAGCTAGACAGGGCAGAAAGGGTAAAGGGGCCCCTGCCCTTCAATCTTTCCTAATACCTCATCCTTTAACACACACCACTCTTCTGTCTTTGGCACTGCTTAGCTGTGGTAATCACTTGTGTGTAGAATTGGTACATATTACATCCCCACCACTTAATGGCGGTGAGCTGGCAGAAATGTTAGCACGCTGGGCAAAATGTTTAGCAGTATTTTGTCTGTCTTTACGTTCTGAGTTCAAATTCTGTTGGGGTCGACTTTGTCTTTCATCCTTTTGGGGGGGTCGATAAATTAAGTACCAGTTGCATACTGGGGTTGATCTAATTGACTGCCCCCCCTACCCCAAAATTTCAGGCCTTGTGC
>NC_068985.1:44098103-44105714 GCF_001194135.2 Octopus bimaculoides
CCAACTTCTTTGCACATCCAGTTATCTGCCTCCTTCCCTGCTGGAACCAGTTCTACCGTTCTTTCTCATCTCTTCCCACACTATTTCCGGCAATAATCTTTTGCTGTGACTTCAATCATTGCTCTTTCTCTCCTCTACCATATTCCATTTTTAATACCTCTTACATTGGCCATCATGACCCACCTACTGTAGCCCCCGTCCCCCATTATACCTTTACACCTCCCTCTCCACCACTCTTTTACTCTCTTTTACTCTTTTACTTGTTTCAGTCATTTGACTGCAGTCATGCTGGAGCACTGCCTTTAGCCGAGCAAATCGACCCCAGGACTTATTCTTCGTAAGCCTGATACTTATTCTATCGGTCTCTTTTTGCCGACCCGCTAAGTTACTGGGACGTAAACACACCAGCATCGGTTGTCAAGCGATGTTGGAGGGGACAAACACAGACGCACAAGCATATACACACACATACATACATATATATATATATATATATATATATATACATACATATATACAATGAGCTTCTTTCAGTTTTCATCTACTAAATCCACTCACAAGGCTTTGGTTGGTCCAAGGCTATAGTAGAAGACACTTGCCCAAGGTACCATGCAATGGGACTGAACCCAGAACCATGTGGCTGGTTAGCAAGCTACTTCCCACACAGCCACTCCTGCGCCTATACCTCCTATACCTTTTATACTACTCCCCACTTATTTTCTGATGTATTCTCCATCCTGGGTTACTTCTATATCTCACACCTTACTCTGTCCTCATACTGGTATTTCTCCTCAAATGCACCTCCACCATTTTGCATTTTGAGATGCTCTGGTATCTGGTCACCAGCATCTCAGTCTTCTTTCCAGCCATTTACACACACTCATATATAATGTAGAGCAACCACATATCTCCCTATAGCAAATCGCCTGGGTTTGTCTTTCTAGGACACTTTAACCTCACAATACCCAGCATAATTCACCCCTGTCCCCAGTCAAGTATTTTTTTTTTTATTCATCCTGTTCCTTTTTTGTCATGCAAGTTAGTTATCTCTCTAGTGCCAGTGGCATGAAAAAAAAGTACCCAGTACATACTGTTAAGTGGTTGGCATTAGAAAGGGTACCTAGCTGTAGAAACCATGACAAAGCTGAAATTGGAGCCCAAAGCAGCCCTGTGGCTTGATGGAATCTGTCAAACTGTCCAACCCATGCCAACATGGGAAATAGATATTAAATGATGATAGATATAAACACACACACACACACACACACACACACACACATCACTATCTAACTATATCATCATCAACATCATGATATAGTTAGATAATGATGTGTGAGTTTTTACATATGTGTATACATGTGTGTGTGTATCTATCATTGTCATTTAATATCTTTTTCCCATGTTGGCATGGGTTGGACAGTTTGACAGATTCCAGCAAGACATAGAGCTGCTTTGGTCTCCAATTTTAGCTTTGTCATGGTTTCTACAGCTGGGTACCCTTTCTAATGCCAACCACTTAACATTATGTACTGGGTGCTTTTTTCATGCCACTGGCACTAGAGAGATAACATATTTATACATATATATAAATTAATGAATGACAGAGAAACAGGAGTTGTCTAATCACTTTCATTAGCTTACTGCCATTTCTGCTATAAGAAGCACTGAACACAGAGCCAAGAGCTTATGCAACATCTTATAGCTTCTACAGAACTAGTTAAATGAAGTGAATGATTGTTGTGGAAAGCATTTAAATACATAAATAACAAGCTTTGCAACTTGATATTTTAAATAAATAGTTAAGAGCCAGCTGCCATATCTAATGAAATGAACCAAGAATTATTTCTAGTTAATTGAAATTATACTCATAATATGAATAAATATCATTTGCATTAATGACAATTCTTTTTAAAGGTGGCAAGGGAGAAAACTCTGGAATCTAAGTGAATTAAAAATTAAATGGAAATATATGTAGCATAGAAGTGAGACTGGTGTCTGTTAAATATAGTAACAACTCTAAATATGTTTCAACTTAATGTGAACACCTCAGTGTAGCTTGACTCATAACTACCAAATCTAAGAATGATTTTCAGAGGATATACTTTTTGATAATTACTTGCTGATTAAGTGATATATAATAATGAACTATTGATTTTTAGATAGTTGATGTGGCTCCTGGCTATCAGAAGTAACCATCATTAGGTTTTCTGGTTGGATTCCTGAGCACAACCAACTGACATTATGGATATTATCCCATCATCTTGTTCTTGATCTACCCCTGTGGAGAGACTCCCTGATCTCTGAGATATGCACCCTCTCAAGTAATACCACTGCAGAGACTCTTTACAGGAACCCCATTTTGGTCACTTGTATTCACGCTTATACTCTTTCGGTCCATCACCTAACAGTCATGACCTTAGGTGAAGACAGGCACAAAAGCCAAATTGAAGATAGCCAAACTCACTTTGTATAAATAAACAAGTTCTTTCTCTAACATAGAGAATAACTATGTTTTGTTCCTTGTATTATTTTCATCTTCCAGTTCTTCCCATTATCATTGATCTCTATTTTCATCACTTCCATGACAGCTTTTCATAGCAAATGCACAAACTTCATAATTTCTGATTCAGATCTTTATTTAAAATATAGGGGCCCTGGAAGGAAAGGTCAATGAAGGGTATGTTTATAGTGGAAAGCATTTAAATATATGCGTATTTAAATACTTTCTGCTATAAACATACACTTCATTTAAACCACTAAGTCACAGGGATGTAAACAAATCCATACTGGTTGTCAAACGGTGGTGGGGGACAAAAACACACACATACACACGATGGGTTTCTTTCAGTTTCCCTCTACCAAATCTACTCTCAAGACGTTGGTTGGCCCGAGGTTATAGTAGGAGACACTTGCCCAATAAAGTTCATGAGGTCCCTCTGAAACTAGTTGTTGAAATTTCTGAATTTGTTGTTACTAAGATTAATTCATCTGTCACAATCTAAGATATATTATCTCATGTAGACATGCATTGCTGTGTAGATACATGTTTTCAGTTGCCATCCCTTTGCAAGGTACATTGTGTCAATCAATGTTTTATGAGTGGAATTGGTAGATGGAAACTGTATGGAAGCCCATCATGCATGCTTTTGTGTGTGTGTTTGTGTGAGTGTTTACCTTTTGTGTGTATGTGTGAGTGTTTACCTTTTCCATGACACTGTTTGAGCAAAACAGTGATGTTAATGTTTACATTCCCTGCAAGCCACACGTCCTGTAGTTCTGCACTTTCAAAGACGAGTGAAATAAAAAAAGTCCTTTACTTGAAAAACAGGTAAGGGTTTGTTAATAAAAAGGGCATCTGGCTATAAAATACTGCCTCAAAATAAATATTTTGTGGCAGTATGCTTTTTCTTTTAGTTGCCTTTGATGAAATTCAGGTAACTGGTATACATATTTAAAAAAAACCCAGTAAACCTCACACATCTAACTATAAAAACCTTCACTGAATTCTTTGTTTACCAAATAGCATGCATACATTCTCTAATCCCTGAATATCATGTTCTGCTCAGACTCAAGATAACTTAATTAATGGCTAGTCATTAAATTTCTAGAATAACTTCTAGATAATAACTTATATTTACTTAATCTAGCAACGTTTCATTGACAGATTTCCTTATCTTTCTTTGTCTTTGTTGACAGTCCAAATAACCAGTACTCTTTAAACCACACACCACCCTCTTTTCACAAACATCGTTTTCCCTTTATGCATTCTCGTCCCCTACTATTCTCGTTCCCTTCCTTTCTCGAAAGTTCTTCATTAGTTGGATGTTGGCACCACATAGCTGAACCTTCCCTATCAATATTTAGTCAGTGATGTTGTGAAATCCATACTGTACATTATAGATTTCCAATGGAGATGCTGTAACTTGTACAACGGAAGTATATAATCTAACTAAACAAATATTTTATGCACTCATTTATTATCATCATCATTATTATTATTATTATTATTATTATCATTATTATTATTATTACTATCAAGCTGCTACTTGGATCTCAATATTTACCTTTAACTACCAGAGTGAACATTAATGCTAACCTTCTGATACAGTATTAGAGGTGGTGGTGTGGTGGTAGCAGTTGTAGTATTGGTGGTGGTGTTAGTAATAGTGGTGGTAGCTGTGGCAATAGTAACAGTAATGGTAGTGGTGGTGGTGTTAGAAGTGGCTCCCTAACATATTCCAGTCTCTGGCTCAGCACAATACTAATAGAGTATAGTAATTTATCTTAGTTGATCCCATAGTTAGTTTCTCTGGAGTTTCCATGATGTAAAAGCTCAAGGGTAACAGGCTACTGGATTAGCTAATGTACACACACGCATGCACATACACACGTGCGCACTCGCACACACACACACACAACACAGTCAGCAACAACAATGAAAAACAAGAATGTTGAGAAATCTAGATCATGCATAAATTATCGATGGGTGGCTACAGCTTTCATAATCAGTCTCAGTGTGATGAGATTGAGCAGTGATTGTGTGCACGCTGGTATTTTCACAGCAATCAGACAGACAGCTTCCTGCGAGGACGCTGGTATTTGAAATTCAATCAGCTGTCAAGTTCCTCTTCATGCTCCTTATATTGCTGATTCCAATTATAGCCAACTACCAACTTCTTTTGCTATTTTGGTTTATTGAATTTTTGCTATTTTCCCACTTTTTATTAAAATATTTCTTTGAACTAAAAAATTAGATTTTAAAATAATTCCAAAGAATGGGAGAGATGGGGGGGAAACAGAAGCAGACAATCTGCTTGCATGAGTGTGTGATGCTTTTAGTTCTCTGCAATCCACTACATTTGGTAATGGGTTATTGTTTAATCCCAAAAGAAACAGAGTAAACCTATAACACAAAAAGTGTTCCAACCATGACCATCCCAGAAAATTTTTGGTTCAGTTCCTAGTCAAGATTAAGTATCAGAGATGGGAGAAATCGAAGGCGGTGAGCTGGCAGAAATGTTAGCACGCCGGGCGAAATGCTTAGCAGTATTTTGTCTGCCTTTACGTTCTGAGTTCAAATTCCGCCGAGGTCAACTTAGCCTTTCATCCTTTCGGGGTCGATAAATTAAGTACTAGTTACGTACTGGGGTCGATGTAATCGACTTAATCCCTTTGTCTGTCCTTGTTTGCTTGTTTGTCCCCTCTATGTTTAGCCCCTTGTGGGTAATAAAGAAATAAGAAATGGGAGAAATCTCCATTTATTTCTTAAAGAATATACAAAAACCATTTAGGAACAACAGCTTTATATATATATATATATATATATGTGGCCGTTGCCAGTTCCGCCTGACTGGCCTTCGTGCGGGTGACACATAAAAGCACCCACTACAATCTCTGAGTGGTTGGCGTTAGGAAGGGCATCCAGCTGTAGAAACTCTGCCAAATCAGATTGGAGCCCGGTGTTGCCATCCGGTTTCAGCAGTCCTCAGTCAAATCGTCCAACCCATGCTAGCATGGAAAGCGGACATTAAACGATGATGATGATGATGATGATGATATATATAACATGAATGCATAACCAAATTCAAACATTGGAAGGCCTTCTACAATGAGGAAGGAATTATAACCAAGATAGGCGATGCTGTGTTAACACATCCATGCTAGTTCTGTGTAAATGCACATGTGATGGTGACATGTAAAAAACACCCAGCACACTCTGTTAAGTGGTTGGTGTTAGGAAGGGCATCCAACTATAGAAACCATGCCACAACAGATAGTTGTAATCTGGACAGCTCCCTGCTAGCCAGCTCTGTGTCAAGCCGTCCAACCCATATCAGCATGGAGACTGGACATTAAACAATGATGATGATGATGACACTTGCAGACAATAAGTCATCATCAGCATCGTCATCATTTAACTTCCACTTTTCCATGCTTGCATGTGTCAGGTGGAATTTGTTGATGCAGATTCTCTATAACTGGATTCCTTTCTTATCACCAACCTTCTTTTGTTTTCCTTCTTTTAACTTTTTTTTTACAGAAGACTGGAAACAAAACAAACTTATTCGTGTAATGATGCTAATATACAACCATCATGTGATGTCTAGACAAGGATACACGCAAACACACAGATCACAATATAATTTGATGGTTGTAAATTATCATCATCACACAAGTAACACAAGTGCATTTTGCACCAAAAACCAATATGAAGGTTTCTCATATGGTAACAAACGCAGTATTATAATAATAATGAAATTATTGTGTATAGTGCTCAGGTGCACTATAACTAATCAAAGGTGCATGTATAGTACATAGAACTATGTACAAAAGTCAGAAAAGTGAACAATGTATGAGTCATGATATACATGTGTGCATGCGTATGGATATCAGGTGTGGTGTTTGTGAATTTTGAGAAGCATGGAGGTTTTAAAGGATGCAATGTCTCGGCAACTAAGAACTGATGCAGGTAGTTTGTTCCATGCTTCAGCAACTCTGAGTGTGAAAAAATGTTTCCGAAAGTCATCAGAGCTGTGTTGTTAGACACATGGAGCTTAAAAAGGTGCTCAAGGTGGTTGTTGGCATGATGGTTAATAATTTTGTGGGTGTTTACCAAGTTAATTTACAGATGTCAGAGCTTCAATGTATCTATGTCCAGAGTATGGTAGATACCTCATGGAGAGTATTCACTTGGTTACACATTTCTGAACAGTTTCCAGGAGGTCAATGTCCTGAGCAAGATAGGGGTTCCAGACTGGTGATGCAAATTCCAAGTGTGGCCGCATCATAGCCATATACAACCTTAAATAGATAGCTGGAGAGCAGCTGACAAAGGTCTTGCTGAGTGACGTATTGTTTGTTCTTACAGAACATCTATGTTTAAGCAGGAATAAATATGTGTGTGTGTATATATATATATATATATATATATATATTAGTTAGATTTTTCTTACGAAAGATACAGACCACATAGAAGTGTTCAAGTCAGACCTGAGATGTTAGACAAGTATAATAAAGGGAATGGAGAAAGTTCAAATCAGGCAAACTACAATGAACAGATATGTACACGGATTTAATTAAGATAAATATAGTCCAAAGAACATATATTGATATATTAAAAATACATATAAAAGTATATGAATATTAAAAATATAAATGGACATAAATATATGAATGCACAAACATAGTAGAAATATAATGAAGTATAGGACTATAGATAAAAGCGTTTTTTTTTTTCTTAAAAAAGGGTTAGAAATACAATGAAGAGAAAATAATAGGTGTCAAGAAAAGTTTTAGGTTATATTCTTTTATTTCAATCATTTGACAGCGGCCATGCTGGAGCACCGCTTTTAGTTGAAAAATTTGACCCCAGGACTTATTCTTTGTAAGCCTAGTACTTATCCTATCGGTTTCTTTTGCCAAACTGCTAAGTTACGGGGATGTAAACACACTGGCATCGGTTGTCAAGCGATGGTGGAGGGGACAAACACAGACGCACACACACACACACATATACAATGGGTTTCTTTCAGTTTCCGTCTACCAAATTCACTCACAAGGCTTTGGTCGGCCCGAGGTTATAGTAGAAGACACTTGCCCAAGGTGCCACAC
>NC_068985.1:44105724-44107467 GCF_001194135.2 Octopus bimaculoides
CAAGGCTTTGGTCGGCCCGAGGTTATAGTAGAAGACACTTGCCCAAGGTGCCACACAGTGGGACTGAACCCAGAACCATGTGATTGGTAAGCAAGCTACTTAGCACACAGCCATATTCTTTTATTCTTTTACTTGTTTCAGTCGCTTAACCGCAGCCATACTGGAGCATTGCCTTGAAGGGTTTTAGTTGAACAAATCGACCCCAGGATTTATCTTTTTAAGCCTAGTACTTTTTATCAGTCACTCTGCCGAACTGCTAAGTTAACATAACACGTTTCTTTCAGCTTCAATCTACCAGATCCACTCTCAAGGCTTTATAGTTGGTGGCCAGGGACTATTGTAGAAGACACTTGGTTGAGGTTCCACACAGTAGAACTGAACCTGAAATCATGTGGATGAGAAGCATGCCTGCACACACACACACATATACACACATACTTTGTGTTTGTGTGTGTATATGTAACCACCGATGGCAGATGTACATAAAAATTTAAGTTCCGTGTATACAAGTGTAATACATTTTAGCAACTGTAAGTATATGGATGGCAGTAAACATTCTGTTGCATGTGTGTATATGTATGAATGTTTGTCTACATTTACTGCTGTACATCTTGATATACAACACATACACATATATTTTCTTATATTTGTTTTCCTCTCAAAGCTACTTTCTATCTTTCAGTTATTTTTTTGAACCTGACTGTTTTCAATTTCCTCGTTAAAGATATCCTAAGTGATACGACACAGCTAGCTAGCTAACTGAAACAGTATTGCCAATACGAGATCAATGTGCACATCAGATGATTTCAAAACAGCTTACACTTATCAGTCAGTGCCTGCTAGAATTTACCAAAGTCAGTATCACAGCCTCAATCTCTTATCACCCTGCACAACCACCTGCTGTTGCTCCCTGCTACAGTATAATTACAAATTCTTTACAGATAACAAATATTTAAAAAGGGATAATAATAATAATAATAATAATAATAATAATAATAATAATAAAGATGATAATAATAATAAATAAAAATAATATAGATTATATTTCTAGATGTTATTGATACCAGCTTTTTTGATGGTGTAGTTGGACTCTTCCAATAGGATTTTGTTAAAATAACCAAAGGGAAATAACTGAAATGGACCAATAGCATGAATTGGAATAACTTACAGAGATATACTGAATGATGTATATAAAAAAAAAATTCTTATATAAAATTGCCTTCTTAGTTGGCAAAAGAAAACAAAACTTAGTGGCGATATGGCATTAAACATGGAAGTCCTTAACTGAATTCTCATTGTTGTCATGGCTATGTGACACTAGAATTGCATCTTGTCATTGTTATTGTAGCTATGTGACATTAGAACTGTGTTTGTTGTTTTTGTAGTGTTTTTTACTGTAGCCCTGGGCTGACAAATGACTTGTAAGTGAATTTGGTAGACAAACTGTGTGGAAGCCCATTTTATATATATACATACAGGGTGGCCTAAAAGTAGGTTTACAGTTATTTAACTATCCCTTTTGCATTCATATATTAACAGTTTAGATCTTAATTATAAAAAAATATGAAACCATTATTATATGTTCATTTAGTTAATTTTGTCAAGCTCCCTTCTCACTTTATAAGATAGAAATTTAAATGTAAAAATGTTTTAAAAGAAATTTAAAGTGCCTATGTGATAATGGTAAACCTACTTTTGGACCACCCTGTATATAGATATACATGTACAAAATGGGCTAATTAT
>NC_068985.1:44107525-44111671 GCF_001194135.2 Octopus bimaculoides
ATATATATATATGTAACTTTATCAATAATTGGCAGAAGTCACAGAGTGACATACTCTGTGTCTTCTGTTGATTATGAATAGAAATATATGTACTTATGATCTGAGTTCTATTTTTCCTATTTGCATCACCAAATCCATCATCATCATCATTAACATCCGTTTTCCATGTTGGCATGGGTTGGATGGTTTGACTGAGGACTGGCAAGCCAGTAGGCTGTACCAGGCTCCAATCTGATCTGGCAAGGTTTCTACAGCTAGAAGCATCTTTGAACTTGTCAAAAAGCCATTCACTGGATTTTGTCATGGAGAAAATTTCTCACTGTAGATAAATACATCAAGTCAGCTAACAGCATCCCCTAACCAGACATTTGGATGCCTGCAATTCAGAGTGATTATCTTTTCTTCAGCAACAAAGATTGAAAAGGCAGATGCTGCAAACTGACATGAGAGACAGGTCTCTCTCATGGTATTTCTGTCATCGTTCAATGACTGGTAGCACTATTCAGCAGGTTACTGTAAATAAAATACAGAGTGACAGGGCCAAACTGTGATGTGTATAACTCCAGATTTGTCACCAAATATACAAGTGAGTGTCTGTGTCTGTATTTGTCCCCTTCACCATTAGACAACTGATGTTGGTTTGTTTATGTCTCTCATTACTAAGCAGCTCAGCAAAAAAGAGATTGTTAGAATAAAACCAATATTATAAAATGTACTGGGCTTGATTTGTTTGTCTAAACCGGAGTTTTCAACCATTTTTTGCTTGTGGACCCCTTTGATTAAAATTTTACTTAGGTGGATCCTCATAGCTATTTGATGTTTAAAAAATCCTATTATATTTTTATAAATCAATATTATTAAGAATTATGAAGATGTGGGATGAAGCAGTGAAAAGGGATCTTCAGACACTGGGCCTCATTGAGGAAATGACAAGGGAATGGGAGATGTAGTGATTTGCCGTACTTGATAAGACATGTCAAGCTAAGTAAAATTGCTGCCTTCCACACATACAAGCTTGTCCTTCAAGATGCTGGTGCCACTTAAAAAGCATCAATGCTGGTGCTGCGTTAATACACCCGTGCCTATGCTGCATAAAACACCCATGGTGGTGGCATGTAAAGGGCACCTGTGCCAGTGCTGTGTTAATGCACCCATACTGGTGCAGCATAAATGCACCTGTGCCAGTAGTACATAAGCACCTGTGCCAGTGACATGTAAGAAGCATCAGTGCCAGTGGCACGTAAAGAGCACCTGTGCCAGTGCTGCATTAATGCACCTGTGCTGGTGCTGCATAAATGCACCTGTGCCAGTGGTACATAAAAAGCACCCATGCCAGTGCTCTGTTAACACGCCCATGATGGTGCTGCATAAATGCACCCATGCCAGTGGCACACAAAAAACACCCAGCATTCTCTGTTAAGTGGTTGGCAATAGGAAGGGCATCCAGCTGTAGAAACCATGCCACAAGAGAGTGTTGGAGTTCGGACAGCTCCCTGCTAGCCAGCTCTGTATCAAACAGTCCAACCCAAGCCAGCATGGAAAGTGGACGTTAAATGATGATGATGATGAGAATATTGAGCAGTTTATTGCACATAAATTTCAACAACAAAATCTTACATGGTCTCCCCAAAGGCCATATGGACCCCGGTCGAGAACCACTGGACTAAATCCTGTGTTGTAGCAATCCAGCATGGCCACCACCCATTGGCTGAAATGAAGGATAAAAAAGAAGCCTGCCCACACATGGGCAGATGAATGGTCATCCTGCTCTTTTTAAAACCCTTACATATTGCTATCAGGTTAAACAACCACATCATGGAAACACTCCAGTTATTCTAAATAATGGTGGTGGAACTATTTTATACGAAAACTCAATAAAACCTGTTCATGAATTTACAATTGTTTATTTTATTATATTGTTTTTGTTTGTTTTGTGTTTGTATTGTTATTCTTTCTATTTTTAGCAATTTTGTGAAAGAAATTTCATTTTTTTTTTCCTTCCTCTTCTTTTTATCAATTCTGGCCACCGTCTGTCTAGTGGCTAATTGTTGGCGTTTAGCATCAAGCCAAACCTGACTGAGAAAATCCATAACCAGAAGCATTCCAGTTATGCACAAGAAAGTCAGGGCTGCTTTATGCAGTAAGTGTTTTTTTTTATCCAAGATGGTGAGAGTGAAACTTGATGGAGATTTGGCTGCTATTTCTTGTATGTTAAGTGATCACATAGAAACTCCCTTGTCAGCTTATCTAGAGGCAACTAGTGTCAGCTGGTGGTGGTGAGTGGCAAGGAGTGAATGGTAGTGGTAGCTAGAGATGATGATAATGATGAGAGAGAGAAAGAGAGAAAATGAAAGAGTTCTGTGCAACAGTGTAAATAAACGAGCCTATAGTGTGTAGTGGCAAAACTTGTTGATGAAACTGGTTTCAATGTGATGTAGTACCATACAAATTTGTTTTACCTACTTTGCTTTCCTGTTTTTTTTTATTTTTTATTTTTAACCTCTTTTTCATTTTATCTTTTAACATTGGACTGTGGCCATGCTGGGACACTGCACCTGTGCCCAACGTCTCCTTCCTGGCACTTGTGCCGGTGGCACGTGTAAAGACATTCGAGCGAGATCGTTGCCAGTGCCGCTGGACTGGCTCCTGTGCAGGTGGCACGTAAAATACACCATCTTGGGCGTGGCTGTTGCCAGTACCGCCTGACTGGCCTTCGTGCCGGTGGCACGTAAAAGCACCCACTACACTCTCAGAGTGGTCGGCGTTAGGAAGGGCATCCAGCTGTAGAAACTCTGCCAAATCAGATTGGAGCCTGTGCCTATTTTATTTTAAACTATTCTTAATCTGAAGACTAATTGAATAAACCTTTAACAAAAAAAAAGGGGGGTTCAGTTTCTTTACTGTCAAGCTGCTAAATAATGAGAATGTAAACAAACCAGCATTGGTTATCAAGTGGTGGGAGGTGACAAACACACCACAAAGACACACTAATATATATGGTAACAAGTTTGTATTTCCTACACATCACTGTTTAGCACTGTCACTACTTACCTACCTATATACCTACATACATACATGCATACAGACAGAGAAACAGCAATGACAGAATTTAAATCATGAGTATTTCTTTTATTTTATTTGTTTCAATCATTTGACTGTGGCCATGCTGGAGCACCACCTTGAAGGGTTTTAATCGAACAAATTGACCCCAGGACTTAAATTCTTTTTTTTAAAAGCCTTGTACTTATTCTATTGGTCTCTCTTGCCGAACTGCTAAGTTACAGTGATGTAAACGCACAAACATCGACTGCCAAGTGGTGATGGGGTGATGGGGACAAAAACAAAGACACACACACACACACACACACACAAAAGGCTTCTTTCAGTTTCTGCCTACCAAATGCACTCACAAGGCTTTGGTCGGCCCGAGGCTATAGTAGAAGACACTTGCCCAAGGTGCCAAGCAATGGTACTGAACCTGGAACCATGTGGTTGGGAAGTAAGCTTCTTATCATACAGCCACACCTGAATAGGAGAATGTTATGTCTCTGTTACAAGGATCAATGGACAAATGAATGGGTGTTACAACAAGTAGTGAAAGTGCATAGCTCAGTGGTTAGAGCATTGGGCTCACAATCATGAGGTAGTGAGTTTGATTACTGGACTAGACTTTGTGTTGTGTTCTTGAGCAAGACACTTTATTTCACATTGGTCCAGTTCATTCAGCTGTAGAAATGAGTTGCAACGTCACTGATGCCAAGCTGTATTGGCCTTTGCCTTTCTCCTGGATAACATCAGTGGCATGGAGAGTGGGGAGACTGGTATGCATGGGTGACTTCCATAAACAACCTTGCTCAGACTTCTGACTCAGAGGGTAACTTTCTAGGTGCAATCCTATGGTCATTCATGACCAAAGGGTGTCTTTACCCTTTTTTACTACAAGTAGGTGAAAGAGAAAAACACCTGAACATGGTGAAAAAAACAAAAGCTTTACCAATCACATGGTTCTGGGTTCAGTTTCACTTCATGGCATCTTGGGCAAGGGCAAGTGTCTTCTACTATAACCTTGGGCCAATCAAAGCCTTGTGAGTAGATTGTCTTCTACTATAGTCTCAGGCCGACCAAAACCTTGTGAATGGATTTGGT
>NC_068985.1:44112128-44112937 GCF_001194135.2 Octopus bimaculoides
GTGGCCACAGTCAAATGACTGAAACAAGTAAAGGAATAAAAGAACATTCAAAGAGGCAGAGGTTTGGGAAACATTATTATAGAAGGAAGAGCAGAGGGTAGTAGATCAAGAGGTAGGCAAAGAATGCAATGAATGGACAATATCAAGAGCTGGTTGAACAAGAGTAGAAGGGCAGGTGGAGAACTAGTGTTTAATTGGGAAGACTTTTTGTTGTAGTGTCATCAATGCACTACAGGCATACGATATACTTCTCCGCCTCCTCGTTCTGTGTTATAAAACACTGAGGTATATGACCAGCTTAATATTCCTTCTATGCTGTCAACACAGCTTGGAGTATAGTGAACTAGAGATAACATAGCAACAGTAACGACAACATTTATAAATACATACTATATTTGTTATCAAAAAAAATATTCTGGTTTTCTTTTTCCTAACAAGATCAGAGAATGGTGACAGACAGCTTGGAATCTTGTCTACAGAACTGAACAGATTATTGGTCTCATGTATTTTATGTGAGAGCTAAGGGTTAACGAGAAGAAATGCGTGGAGGAATAAATAGGTGGAGGAAGGGTGGGGTTGGGAGAAAGTGAAGGAAAATACACCTTGGCATAATTAAAAAGCAATTCCATTACCACAATATTATTTTGTATACATATGCATGCATACATACTCATTTGTATACATACACATACATATGTATGTGTGTATGTGCATATACATGTTTACATGTATGTATATGAATTTATATGCAATATATCTATCTATCTATCTATATATATATATATATATATATATATATATATATATAT
>NC_068985.1:44113553-44114471 GCF_001194135.2 Octopus bimaculoides
TATATATCTACATATAATGGTAAAGTCATGTCTGTATATTTTGCCAAATAAAAAAGAAATGTGTATGCATGCACATGTGTGTGTGCATGCGTATATATATATATATATATATACACACACACATACATGTATGTATATATATATGTATATACATGTATGTATATATATATATGTATATACATGTATGTATATACATATATGTATATAAATGTATATATATATATGTGTATATATATATATATATATATATATATATATATATATATATATATATATATATATATATATATATATATATATATACTATCATCATTTTATACCTGATCTTTTTCCCATGCTGGCAAGGGATGATCAGGTCTCACAACACCTTACCACTAGTCATGCTTCTTTAGCATCTGGCACACACACAATAACAGAGAGAATTGCCAAGCTTTGTTAATGTTTTCTTTCATACATATGTGTGTGCACGCGTGCACACACACACACACACACAATCATGATGATGATGATGATGATTCAACATCAATATTCCATGCTGGTAAGAGTTGGGTGGTTTGGCAGGATCCGATGGGTCTAAGGACTGCATCACACTCCAATGTCTTCTTTGGCAAGGTTCCCACAGCTGGATACCCTTCCTTCTCTTAATGCTAACCAATTTACAACATGTGTGAATGTGTGTGTGTGTGTGTATATCTATCTATAGCTATCTATACCTGTCTGTCTGTCAGACACACACATATTCCAGGGTATGGCACGTACAAACAGTTTTGTATATACAGATTTACTAATATTTAACAGAAGCAGCAGAGTGGCTCAAGGGCCAAGAGTTTAATGCATTGGCACTTACCAAACCATACCTGTTCTTTGCACCTATATCTTGCATCACCATATATATATATATATATATATATATATATA
>NC_068985.1:44115644-44118476 GCF_001194135.2 Octopus bimaculoides
ACTTGTTTCAGTCATTAGACTGCAGCCAACCTGAGACACTGCCTTGAAGAATTTTTAGTTGATTGAAATGATCCCTGTACTTGTTTTTCTTTTTTAAGCCTGGTACTTCGGTACTTATTCTACAGATCTCTTTTGCTGAACTGCTAATTTATGGGGATGTAAACACACACACACACACACACACACACACACACAAAAAGCTTCTTTCAGTCTCTGTGTACCAAATCCACTCACATGGCTTTGGTTGGCCTGAAGCTATAATAGAAGACACTCAAGGTGCTATACAGTGGGACTGAACCTGGAACCACGTGGTTGTGAAGCAAACTTCTTACCACAGAGCCACACCTATGTGGATGAAAGAGAGAGAGAGAGACAGGAGAGAAAGGAACAAGAAAAAAGAGACAGAGTGGGAAGAGAGATAGAGAAAAAGAGAGAGGGAAAGAGAGTGGGGGAAGGAGAAAGATAAAGTGAGTCTGTATTAGTTTACTTACTTAAATTTCAACAGCAACCAGTTTTGCTGCAAGGCTCTTGATCTCTTCAATAAGAAGAGTTTTCTGCCTCCAGCTCTCAGGAATGCTTTCCACTCCATACTGAAAGGATAAGAAAAAGGAAAAATCAAAAATCAAAACATACTATGACATGACAAGGTTAAAAATTTCGCCCACTCCATTATCGTTTCACTAACAAAATCACAAGCTTTATTCCTTTTCATGATTCAGTGGCTGTTTGTATGCAGAAAGGGCATCCACCTGGAAA
Organism: Octopus bimaculoides; assembly: GCF_001194135.2. NCBI lineage: Eukaryota > Metazoa > Mollusca > Cephalopoda > Octopoda > Octopodidae > Octopus > Octopus bimaculoides. The sequence continues at coordinate 44,116,401 of NC_068985.1, forward strand.
AACTGTTTGCTCTAACATGCCCCCTAGCACTCATCTTGTTCTTTCAAGGATAGAAAAATATGTGCTAAAATAGTGTGAAACAAACTTATGGAGATTTTATGAAACTGTAAACTACTCAACTCACATGTTTATTGCATTAGTTACAGAGTTTTTTTGTTGTTGTTTATGAAAGATTGAAGATCAATTAAGAAACATGATAGTGATTTAATTTCTGAAGATGGAACACCTTGGAACATCCAGATTGATTTTGACTTACTGATAGGAAGAATAAAGCAATTTGACAGAGACAGAGAAAATACAAGGGTTGGGATCAGAGATGGGAAGAATATAGGGGTTCGATTGGGAAGAATAAAGTGAGCCTCGACTTGTAAGAAATCACACCCTACTATCTTAAAAAAAAAAAGGATATATTCATCAATGTAGACCTTGATATACAAAAAGAAAGAGTGGTCATAGTTGAAATAAATTTAATCATAGGTTTGTTGAATGAAGGCTGACCTAGAACTAAACATCTTGGGGGATTAACATTTGAAGGGTTACAATTTAAATCTGATTGGGTTTTAGTTATAATCCTCTCATTATTTTAGATAGAGTAAGGATCAGTAAAGCTGTGTGGTCAGGGAGTTTGATTTTGGAACAACATGGTTTTGAGTTCACTTCCACTGTACAGATTTCATTAGCTGGTGTCCGCTACCATAGCCATGAATTAACCAATGATTTGCGAGTGAAATTTGGTATATGGAAACTGCAAGAAGTTCTGTGTGCATGCATGGCTGTGTATTCTACTTCTATTGACATGTGCACAGTCACTGTCACAGCCTGTTACCCTGGAGATTTTAAGTCGTGGAAACTCTGGGGTAACTAACTATTGAATCAACTAGAAATAGTAACCAAATCTCTCATATGAAACCCAATAATGTCGTTTGTTTCCAGCCCTCTCTGAAAGCATGTCCAGGATATTTTTTGTTCAATGGATAAGGAAGAATGTTACTTTACTTGGAAACAAGGGAGGATTGGTGGCTGGAATAGCATCTGGCTATAAAAAAACTGACTCAGACAAGCATAGAAAAATAGATGGTAAAATAAGGATGATGATAAAGCTAGATGCACTTACAGAAATTGTAATTAATATGTTGTGTGAGGTGTTATGTAATTTTATTCAAGTGCTTTTTTGCCAAGACTATACCACCAAATGATTAAATTAAATCATCTGCTTTATTTTTCAACAGGAGCTGCTAAATGTAAACTTTCTGATGATTTACTCTTGGTATTAGCCAATATCAAGACAGTCTGTCAGCCATGCTTCTGCTCACGCTACACTGAAACTGATGGGATCCAGTTGGGTTGAAACCATGATGTTCAAGTTAATACATTAACATGTTCTCTTGTGTTTATAACTGCAAGACTGGCTTAAAACAAGATTAGGAATAAATTCTGATACAGACAGAATTCAATCAAGTGGTCTATGGTCTGTTATGTAGTGTGTGTGTGTGTGTGTCTATCTCCAGCATAGTCATCATTTTAACATCCACTTTACTATGCTTGCATAGTTGAAAGGAAGTTATTGAGGCAGATTGTTCTCACCAACTCGTACCTGTTTCCAATCAAAGCAATATTTCTCCAAAGCCAGACGTGTTCTAGCAGAATATTGAGAATGAATGACATTAATTTACAACAATCACATGATGTCAAGCCAAGTAAATACAAACATACACACATACATATGCACACACATTTCGAGCATGGCCGTTGCCAGTACCTCCTGACTGGCCTTCATGCCGGTGGCACGTAAAAGCACCCACTACACTCTCGGAGTGGTTGGCGTTAGGAAGGGGGCAGCCAGCTGTAGAAACTCTGCCAGATCAGGTTGGAGCCTGGTGTAGCCATCTGGTTCACCAGTCCTCAGTCAAATCATCCAACCCATGCTAGCATGGAAAGCGGATGTTAAACGACGATGATGATGATGATATATATATATATATATATATATATGCATTTGTGGGCACAGGACGTCATGAAATGTGTAACAACAAAAAAATACGAAGTATGAGTACATGGAATATGAACTATTTTTTT
>NC_068985.1:44119036-44125286 GCF_001194135.2 Octopus bimaculoides
ATAAATAGCCAAACTACTTTTCTAAATTAAGTCATTTCTTCAGTTAATGTTTTTTGTATATACACATCCGTGTATATGTGTTTTAGTGTGTATATATATATGTAATTTTGAAAGAGGAGGGTAGGTGTGTGGGCATGTTATTATTGCACTGAAACAAAGAAAAAACAAAAACAAAAATGTAATAAATATAATATCTGAAACAACAATTCATCAAAGCTGTCCCTGTCTCTTCCCCCCCCCCGTGCCATTTCACCCCTTCAACACCAATTTCCCTGTAACCCCACATAACTATATCCAGCTACAGTAATTTGGGATGAAGAGATAGTGTCCTAACCCTTTTCTATTGTGATAACTGGAGCCCCTTTTCCTGGTTGAGGCTGTCATTTTACAAGGGAAGAGCACACGGAATATGTCAACGACTGACAGGGGTTAATTACTAAATATTGTCAGAATCAAAAAGAAATTAGGGTCACACGAACCAGCAATTGGATAGGAAGGAAACAGGAAGTGGTTCCCTGTTATAGCAAAACCCCTTAGGATATCTCATCTTTGCAATTAATGAGTTACTTTCAAGAATCAGTAAGGGCAATACGTAGTTGGTTGTAAAGATCAAACTGCACAGATCAGAGACATTTTGAAGGATCCCACATTCATATAGAATATATTTCTTTTTCATAATGACATTCCTCATTCTCATTATTCATTATTTGTCACTTCATGTCAGGGGGAAAATGAAATATGGCTTTTCTAATACCAGGATGAAGTGTGTGTGTGTGTGGGGGGGGGGGTGTTGATGGCAACACTCTTCAATCTGCTAGAACAGCCTGTAGCTAAGCAGGCACTCTTTCTTACAGTACAGTCTTTTTTTTCTTTTGCCATTTACTTGTTTCAGTCACTAGACTATGACCATGGTGGGACACCATGGTTGAAGAATTCTAGTTATGTGGATTAGCTCCAGTACTTATTTAAAAGATCTTTTTTGAAACCTGGTGCTTATTCTATTGACCTCTTTTGATGAACCACTAAGTTACAGGGAACATAAACAAACCAACACTAATTGTCCAGTGGTAGTGGGGATAAACACAAATACAAAGACACACACTGATATGCATTTGTGTGTGTGTGTATTTGTAATTCTACCTTTATGGTGCTTTACTTAGCTGCAAAATGATACTATTGCATTCCAATGATATTTATAATTTTTATATAAAACTTTTTCGCTGATTTCGGGTCTATTTATGGCTAGGTATTCAACTGAATATACTGGTAGTGATGTAACAAATATTTCAAAATTTCATGCTCGGTGAATCTAGCTGATGATGACTAACTGAATTTATGATAACAGGCATATTAGGAAAGTCTGAAACTAGAGTATTAGATTATCCACTCTAGGTTGTTCATCTATTCAGTGTTCTGATTAGAAGTAAAATGAAAATTTTTTATATTTGTTACCTACACACATCTTTGCTAGTATATATTCAGTGAAGCTTTACATAGTGTTGTACTGTTATTAACTGCCATTTCCAGCAAATATTGGTGCCTTGTTGTACCACCATTTTATATTTGTAATTCTACCTTTACAGTGCTTTATTTAGCTGGAAAATAATACTATTGTATTCCAATAATATTCATAATTTATATATATATATATATATATACATATATATATATATATATATATATATATATATATATATATATACACATATATATATGAATAAATTATTCAGGTGGATACTGTATGAGCACTCAGGTTTAGTCCAAGTCCAGGCTAACTGCATCAAAAAAACCCTTCCCAAAAGACAGCTGTTCTAGCTTCATAGAACCTACAAGAAAAAGCAGCCAAATCTTCCTTGAATCAAAGTGTCTTAAAACACTGGAGATATATGGTACTAGATGTATTATGTCTGCTTGATAATTTTCCTTTCATATTTTCCTTTTCATTCTTTGTAATTGTATACACAGCCATAGAAACTGTCAGAAGGCGACAAGCTGGAAGAAACGTTAGCACATCGGGTGAAATGCTTAGCGGCATTTTGTCTGTCTTTACGTTCTGAGTTCAAATTCCGCCGAGGTCGACTTTGCCTTTCATCCTTTCAAGGTTGATAAATTAAGTACCAGTTACGCACTGGGGTCGATGTAATCGACTTAATCCCTTTGTCTGTCCTTGTTTGTCCACTCTATGTTTAGCCCTTTATGGGCAATAAAGAAATAAGAAACTATGCCAGAACAGATAATGGAGCCTGGTGTGGCCCCCAGCCTTACCTGTTCCTGTCAAACCATCCAACCTCCATGCCAGTATGGAAAATGGATGTTTGATGATGATGACACACAAGCTGAATTCACATTTTGGGTTATCTACAACATAATCCTTTCTACCAAAGGCACAAGGACTGAAATTTGGGGGGATGGGGAGGAAGGTAGTCAATTACATCAACCCCAGTACTCAATTGGTACTTAATTTATTGACCCCGAAAGGATGAAAAGCAAAGTCGACCTCAGCGGATTTGGACTCATAACGTAGCGACGAGTGAAATACTACTCAGCATTTCATCCAGTGGGCTAACAATTCTGCCAGCTCGCTGCATGAGGTGCTTTTTGCTTTAAATTTAGTACTATATTTTAATGAAATTCGTCAGGTGACCCTACCTGAAAGACAGCTAATATAACTTCATTGGAACTACAAAAAGCATCAGCTAAGTCTTCCTTGAATCATGCCCTGTTGTCTTAAAACATTAGAGATATGGTGCTAGATGTATTATGTCTGTTTGCTCAATAATTTTCCATTCATATTTTCCCTTTTGTATAGATGCTTCTCTCTTCCTTCTCTGTATTTTTTTTTTATTCCCTTTCTCTTCTTCCCCGTTTCTTTTCATACTTCTCTTCTCTTACATTTCTTTCTCCCATTCTTTATTTTTTCTTTCATTACCTCCTTTAATTTCTCTCTCTCTTTCTGTTCACATACACACACTATTTCTCTCTCCCTGTATATATATATATATATATATATATGGTCTAGATATATTTATCTATCTATCTACCTACCTACATTTCTATCTATATCATTCACTTTCTCTATTTATCTGTCCTCTCTCTCTCTCCTTGTCCACCCTCAATATAAGCCAATTAGTATATACCATTTTATCTGTCTGTCTGTCTATTTTTCCATCACTTTCAATCTGCCTCTATCTGTTTATCCTCCTTTGCTTCTCCAACCCTCTCTGTAATCCATTTAGCATCTATCTATCTGTATGCCTGTCTCTTTCACTCTACCTGTTTACTCTCTCTCTTGCTCTTTCCCACCCCCACCTGTCTCCTCACCACCTTCCACCTCTCTAATCCAGTCAATACCGAAACCAGCCTGACAATATTGACCATTTGGTTTCTTGCCCGATTCAGACGTTTCATTTGAAATTCCTAACTGATGCCAAACTAACATTGATCTTAGCTTCTTACTATCACTGATAATAATGGTTCAGGACATGAGCCAAAAGCCACTGTGACCAGAAACAGAGATACAGAAGTTGTACTAGAAGTTGTTGTGGTGAGAGTAACAGTTATGGTAGTAGTAGTAAAATTAATGGTAGTAGTTGAAGCAGTGTTGATAGTAGTAGTAGTAGTCATAGTGGTGGTGATAGATGTGATAGTAGTTGTGGCAATGTTAGTAGCAATTGTGGTGGTGGTTGTAGTAGTAGTAGTAGGTTTGTTTTGAATTAGGTTTGTCAGTCAATTAAAATCAAGCCCCTGTGGTCAGTGTTTTGCTTTCCAGGTTTTGATCTTTTTTAACATTTTTTTTCTGAACTGTGTCCAATGTGGGTTGGATATTTCAGTAAATCGAAACATTTTCCTAAATTGTTGTAGTTGTTGTTTAACCCCCAGATCAGCCCTGATCAAGTAGATTTCTAAAAAGAAGGATTTCCAGCCATGACTGTCTTGTCTTTTTAGAAGTATATTTGGAACTATATTATGATATGATTTGAGGGAGACTTGGTGACTATTTCCAGTTGGCTAAGCAATCAGAGACTTCGTTCCATACTTCAGATCCAGTCTAAAAATGCTCAGAACAATACAACACCATGTGACAAGCCAATGAAGGGTCTTTCCTGTGGTCATTGTATCTACTGGAAATAACAACCAAATAGTATTCACTATCGTATGTATTTACTAATGTTAACAAATGGCCATTGAAAAGGGCCCACTTTCAATTACCATTCTACCTACTTGAAAGTCTGCAATGCCACATTTTCTTTCATGTGAATAGCTGCAGCTCGATAACCTCCCGTCACCATTTCCATCATCTTCAGCTGACAATAGCATCGGAATGATGACGATGATGAAAAAAGCACAAAGAAGAAAGATAAAGAAGAGAAGAAATATTGAAGAAAGAAGAGAAGGAAAAACAAGAAGTATCATCATCATCGTCATTGTCATCATCGTCATCGTCATCATCATCATCATCACCAACTGGAGACCTGACTTTAAAAGATTCTGTCCCAGCACTAGAGATTTCTCATCATAAATATGGTCTCAGCTATTTCATAGTCTTCTTCACTTTCTCTTTGAAAGAAGAAAACCTGATAATTTCTTCAGTTCCATCTTTTGGTAGAATCCCAATAGAATTGATTTGATCTGTTTTATGTCTTTAGAAATTTATATTTCTAGAAAACTGACAGCAACAGTAGCAGTGGATGATGATGATGATGATGATGATGATGATGATCATCATCATCATCATCAAAAACATTGTCACCACTACAACCATCAATATCAGTGATGCAGTAATCACTCCATCGACACCATTATTGTCAGTCAAATGAAGATGGTGAACTGACAAAGTCAATACAGCATTGGACAAAACACTTTGGAAAATTTGTTCTGGCTTTCAGAGTTCAAATCCCACTGGGGCAACTTTTGGTTTTCAGTCATAAATAAAATACCAATCAAATACCAGGGTCAATTTCTCTTATCTTTCTCACTCACTTTGAACAGACTATGTTGATGTAGGAGAGGAAGGAGCCTCCCTATTGCATCACCACCAATAAACCTAGCACTTATTCTATTGGTGTCTTTTGCTGAACTGCTAAGTTACAGGGACGTAAACACACCAGCATCAGTTGTCAAGCGATGGTGGGGGTTCAAACACAGAGACACAAACATATACATATATATATATATATATGTATATATACGATGGGCTTCTTTCAGTTTCCATCTATCAAATCCACTCACAAAGCTTTGGTTAGCTTGAGGCTATAGTAGAAGACACTTGCCCAAAGTGCCATGCAGTGGGACTGAACCTGGGACCATGTGGTTAGTAAGGAAGCTACTTACCACACAGCCACTCTTTACAACAGGCTTCTTTTAGTTTCCGTGTACCAAATCCACTCACAAGGCTTTTGTTGGCCAGAGGTTATTGTAGAAGAAGACCCTTGCCCAAAGTGCCATGGGACTGAACTCAGAACCATGTGGTTGGGAAGGAAGCTTCTTACCACAAGGCCATGACTATGTATGACCTTGATTTCTCATGTTCTGTTCAGTAAACTAATATAGTATTTACTTTGTATATAACATCCTCAACAACCACGAGCGAATGAGGGTGTATGCACATGGTTGCTCAATCTGCAAGAATTAGTAGCCAAATTTTCCTCATATCACACCATTCTGTCTTAATTGGACACAATATCTAAAATATCTAAAAATAACTTGGAGTGGTCTTAGTTAGAATGCCATTAATCTTAAATGTCCTCATTCAGAAATCACTTGGGGTGGGGTTGTTATGAATAACAACGATGAGGACGACAATGATGACAGCTTTCCTGTCAACTGATGGACAGAGAATTAATGATATGCAATGTTTTGTATTTACCTGTGCTGCCATGCAAGCACCGATGATCCCTGCTCTTGAGGCATTACAACCACCGGCTTCCATTGTGGTCTTCACGCCACTCACAAAGTCATGGCTACACAGCAACCCATGTATGGCAGATTGGAAAGCATAAGGCAAATCTGAAATGAGAGAGAGAGAGAGAGATAAGTTAATTATGCAACATTGAACAGTAGGAGGAACAGAGGTAATGATGGTATAAGGATGAGGCCCCTTTCGGTCATGAACGACCATGGGACTGCACCGAGAAAGTTAACCTCAAGCATATTTGTAATGGTAACAAGTTTGTATTTATATACATTACTGCCTACCACTGTCACCCTGTGTGTGTGTGTGTGTGTGTGTGTGTGTGTGTGTGTGTGTGTG
>NC_068985.1:44125296-44125822 GCF_001194135.2 Octopus bimaculoides
GTGTGTGTGTGTGTGTGTGTGTGTGTGTGTGTATTATTTTACTTGTTTCAATCATCTGACTGCGGCCATGCTGGAGCACTGCCTGTAGTCTAAGAAATCAACCCCAGGACTTATTCTTTGTAAGCCTAGTAATTATTCTATCGGTCTCTTTTGCCAAACTGCTAAGTTTTGGGGACGTAAACACACTGACGTCAGTTGTCAAGCGATGGCAGAGGGACAAACACACATAAGTATATACATATATACATATATACATACAACAGGCTTCTTTCAGTTTCTGCATACCAAATCCACTCACAAGGCTTTGATTGGCCCAAAATTATATTAGAAGATACTTGTCCAAGGTGCCACGCAGTGGGACTGAACCCGGAACCATGTGGTTGTGAAGCAAGCTTCTTACCACACAGCGATGCCTATGGCATATATATATATATATAGACTCCCTTCAGTCATGAATAATCATGGGATTGCACCCGGAAAGTTCCCCTCTGAGGCACAAGTCCAGGCAAAGTTGTTTTACGGAACA
>NC_068985.1:44125932-44126998 GCF_001194135.2 Octopus bimaculoides
ACACACACACACACACACACATATATATGTATATATATATATATATATATACACATATATATATATATATAGACTCCCTTCAGTCATGAATAATCATGGGATTGCACCCGGAAAGTTCCCCTCTGAGGCACAAGTCCAGGCAAAGTTGTTTTACGGAACACCAGCAGTTGCCCATGCATATCAGCCTCTTCACACCACTGATGTTATCCAAGGGAAAAGAAAAGGCCGGTACAACTTGGCACCAGTGATGTCGCAACTCACTACAACAAAGTGAAATAAAGGGTCTTGCTCAAGAACACAAAATATAATCCGGTCAGAGAATCGATTCGACTACCTCATGATTGTGAGCTCGATGCTCTAACCACTGAGCCATGTGCCTTCACTAATGATGGTAGCATGAAATATTGTAGTAGTAGTGGTGGTGGTGGTAGTAGTAGTAGTAGAAGCATTAGGGTGTTGCAGTGGTGCTCTGGAATTTGTCTGGGTTTGGAGGAAGTTTTCATATATTGTTGCAGGGACTGTGAGGATTGAAGTTTGCCACAGCAACAAACTGTGTTCCTTGCATGTTTAAGTGGTCTTTCCTTTTTAACATTTCAGTTTTATTGTGTAAGTGCTCTTTGGTTGTGATCTATGTTACGTTTATCAATTCATTTTGCAAGCTCCCTGATGTGAAATCATGTGTTGAAACAGATATTGTTATATTTCAGGGATGGTCATTTTATTTATTTAATTTATTTGTTTGCCAAATAAACACACACACGCAATATATTTGTTTCCTTCACTCATTTATTACTGTTCTTATTTTATTATTTTAACTCATGTCCATTGTCCGGAAATCTTTTGTCACACTCTTCAGCAATACTTCGTTTTCATGTTTGCTCTTGCTCTACTTTCTCCATTCTGTTCTTCTTTAGAAGTAATAAACGAGTGAAGAAAAAATATATATATATATAGTGCATGTGTTTATTTGGCAAAAAAAAACAAAAAACAAAAAAAAAATTAAAATTAAAATTAAATGACCATCTCGAAATACAACTACAATAATAAGCCTGTCACTCAATTACCA
>NC_068985.1:44133165-44142709 GCF_001194135.2 Octopus bimaculoides
CTATACAAACCCCCCCTAACCCTAGGGAATTGATCATTTAATTCATAGAGGATAAATGATCCCACCATATCAGCTATTTGAGCTGAGTCGGAACTTCCCATGGCAACATCAAATGCTCCAGGGGTATCTTTCCTTACCCATATCTTATCTTTAAAGCTAATAAACGATTTCCTTGCTGCTGTTATAACTTTAAATTCTTCTTTAGTGAGGCCTGCTTTTTTATGGAAGAACCACATTGCCTTGTTTAGTACTATTGGGTTAATTGATCTATAAAAGTTAGCTATATCAAATTGGATAAATTTTGTTTCTTCTTTATGTTCAATTGATCTAAACCAATTAATTACTTGGTCTGTATTAGACCATAATGTGTATATATACATGTATATATACATGTGTGTGTGTTTAAAATGCACTTAGTACATTCTGGGGAATGGTTGGTGTTAGGAAGAGCATTCAGCCATAGAAACCAAGCTAAAATCAAGTCAGTGCAGCTCTTGGCCTTGCCAGTTTCTGTCAAGCTATCCAACTCATGCCAGCATGGAAAAAACAGATGTTAAATGTTGATGATGATGATGTGTGTGTATGTATATATATATATGTATATGTGTGTGTGTGTATATATATATATATATATATATATATATATATATATATATATATATATATATATGTATATATATGTGAGTATGTATATATATATATAAATATATTTATATATGCATATTCATTTATATATGCATATTCATTTATATATATAAGACTAGAAGTTTTCACAAAGCAACTCTTGAGAGATAATTTTTCTCAAGTTAATGTCCCGTGTTTGAAGTCATCTTTGGATTTTACCATAATTGAATTAATAAGGAATTATAGATGAACAGATATGCTGGAACTCATCAATGTCAGAACACGAAGAACCAACAATTTAGCTGGCAAGGCCAGGAGAGTGTTTGTATGTGTATGTGTGTGTATGTGTGTGTATGTGTGTATGCCTCTGATGGAGTGAAATGTTCACTTAAGAATGCATAAAAATAAAAAGTCTAAAAACAAAAATCAATAAAATTTCATCATTGAACTTGTGTTCCTCTACCTAAGACTCTGCAATTTTCATTTTATTAATCCAATTATGTTGAAATTAATCCTATTAGCAAAGTTTTATTTAGCTTTAGAAAGTATGTGTAAATATTGCATAATAATGCTACCACGAGATTACAGTTCATAAGATGGATTGTCTGTATGTGTATATAAGTGTATGTCAGTGGATGTGTGTGTGTCTTGTATGAGTATGTGTGAGTATATATTTGTGAATTGTGTGTGTTTCTATTGGTGTAACTATGTGTTTGCTTGCGGATGTTTGGATATGCTTTTGTGAAATAATATATGTGCATTTAGGGATATGGATTATGCGTGTGTGTGTATGTGAGTCTGTGTGGTACATATGTGCAAATGAGGCACCTGTTTGTAAATTGTATGTTTATATGTGCATGAGAGAATGTGTGTATACCTATGTATCTAAAGATGTGTGTATGTGTGTGTGGATATGTATGTATTTTTATTTTATCATTTGCTTGTTTAGTAATTTGACTGTGGCCATGCTGGGGCACCGCTTTGAGTTTTAATTAAACAAGTCAACCCCAGTCCTTTTTTTTTAAACATAGTACTTATTCAATTTGTTTCTTTTGCTGAACTGCTAGGTTACAGGGACATAAACAAACCAACAATGGTTGTCAAGTGGTAGTGAGTGACAAACACAGGCATACACAGATACACACACATAGACACACACACACACACACACACACACACACACAAATGCGATGAGCCTTTTTTCAGTTTCCATCTATGAAATTCACTTACAAGGCTTTGATTGATCCAGACACTTTCCCAAGGTGCCATGCAGTGGGACTGAACCTGAAAGCATATGATTGGGAAGCAAGCTTCTTACAACACAGCCATACCTGCATTTACACACACACACACACTCACACACATATATACACACACGCACACTCACACATATATACACACACACACACACTCACACATATATATACACCCTCACACACATATACATACATATATCAATGTTCCAATCCACATAAGTGTGTCTCAATCCCCATAAGTAGTTACATGAAGGGCAACAAAGAATTTATATTTATTAAGATTGTCCGTGGGGGCTGTGATAACTTGTGTTGGTCTTTTAGAGCAGCTTCTTTCTTATTGTGTGAGTGTGTGTATTCACAACTGTGCAGCCTAGGGGGTAGAACATAAATATTTATCAAGTAATTTACAGTCTGCCTCTTATCACTGATACCTTGGGCTTCCTGTTAGAGCCACTGTAAATGTCATCAGGGCAAAGTGCTGTACTCAGCTTCTAGTGATTTGGCAGCTATTAATAATGCAACTCCCTAGCATTCTCGACATGTATGGTGTGTCTTGCATGCAATGTTTTGTGTTTTGGGGGGTGCAGTGTAGCTCCTTGATGTTTCTTAGCTCTTTTTAGGCTTATGTATATTAATGCTGTGACAATGTGCTGTTGATGGCCATCAATAGTCATCATTTAAGATGCATGGTATGACTCTTTAGCCACTTATAGTTGTTAAATAACTACTTCACATCATTACTACCTTGCACCGTTAATATTCAAAAGCAGTTGTGCAGTTTCCTGGTACCTTATATCAGTGTAATTGCTCACTTGGGTACTATTTAGAAGTACTAATTGTGTGGCATAATTCTGGATTATATATGGAGTTGGCCCTCTAAAGGTTCCTTTCTGGTAATACCATGGCATCTTGTGCATGCTGCTCAAGCCCCCTTCCTCTCTGTCATTGCTTGATTTAGATGAATATTTCTCAACTATTTTTTTTACCTATGGACCCCTTTGATTCGTACTTTCTAGGATGGACCCTCCTAGCCAATTTGATGTTTAAAAAAAATCATATCTTTCATCATCATCATCATCATCATCGTTTAATGTCCGCTTTCCATACTAGCATGGGTTGGACGGTTTGACTGAGGACTGGTGAACCAGATGGCTACACCAGGCTCCAATCTGATTTGGCAGAGTTTCTACTGCTGGATGCCCTTCCTAACACCAACCACTCCGAGAGTGTTAGAAATTATATAAAAAAAAAATTGTCAAAATATTTTGTGTATTGCAGAAGTGCAAAAAGATTTATTGCAGATAAATTTTAATAACAAAATATTTATGCAGACCCCCAAGGATCATATTGATCCCTGTCAAGAACCATTGGTTTAGACCAGTGGTTCTCAACCAGAATCCATATAGCCCCCGAGAGTCCATATAAGATTTTTGGGGGTTCATGCCAGAAAATAGTAAATTGGAGATCCACAATAGCATTCTGAGCCATTTCGGGTCTTCTCGTTTCAGCCGTATATAGAAGCTGGCTTTGTCAACTGCCTTCTGTATCCTCCTTATCACACCAGTCACAAAGCAGTTTGGATCATCATCATCAACAACAGCAGGATTTTATTATTTCTTTTCCATGCTTGCATGGGTTGGACAGAGTTTACTGAGGCAGATTTTCTATGGCCAGATGCACTTCCTGTCACCAACCCTCACCTGTTTCAAAGTATGACAATATTTACTCATAGCCAGGCATGTTTTTGCAGAACATTGGAAATAAATAATGTTACTTGTATGACAGTGAAACTCATTTACGAAAACTAATCATGCAATGAAAAGACAAGGAGACATAAACATACACTCTCACACACTACATAAACATATGCACACTCACATAAACAAACACACACTCTCACAGAAACATACACTTTCATATATATATACACACACTCTCACACACTACATATGTGTATATATATATATAATATAAGCATAATTTTTCTCAAGTTTTTTTAGCATATATTAATAAGATAGATAACTAAATGTCATGACATAAAATTTCTAAATTCATTTTTTTTTTATTCTTTTGTTATCTACTGACGTCATCATAACTTTAAATACTAACTGGCTTTTCTTAGACTATTATATTTCTTCTTAACATTCTTTTTGTATGCATTCATGTATCAGAGATATTATCTCAGTTCGCTTTGAATTTAACTTGTTTTTGGTTACCTTGATAACATTGTGCTAGAATAAATTTTCAGATGTATTGATTTGACAGGTATTCTATACCTCTATTCTTCTATATCATTCAACTACGATAGTAGTTGAATAATATTCTTAAGGTCGCAATTTTCTCATATGCAGCATTTTTCAGAGCTTGTCACTACTTCAGTTCGTAATCAAATTGAAAACTGTTAACATTTTTCAAGAGGACTGGTCCTGAGCTACATTTTGGCATAAAAAAATTGAGATTTGATCCAGTAGAAAAAAGTTTACATCAAAATTTGTAGCAACATTATAGGAAAGTAAGTAACACTACCAATCAAGTTTAGATCTAAATAACTTTTTTTATTTTAAAAGCAAAATGTATTTATCTTAGCTTCAATGATAGAAGAAAGCATGAAGAATTTCATAGTTTTGATCCCATGCAACAAAAATTTGTTATCAAAGAAGTTGTGAAGTAAAATATCACAAAAAAAAAAATATAAGTAAGGCAAAAAATTGGATTTAAGTATAATTAACTTTTTATTTTGAAAACAAACCAAATGTTAATTAAGCTTAAATGATAGACCTCAATTCAAGGAATTTCATGGTATCAATCTCATGCAATGAAGTTTTAAAAGAAAAAAAAAGTTATGAGTGTTTGTTTCTCAAATCTGAGGGTGATAATATACTTTTTTATGAATATAGTTCTAAAGAGGGCTTTTAATATATGTCACCAGCATCATTGATGTAAGGAAAAAATTATCAATGACACCACTAATTGACACATTTGACACATTATTCATTAGCATAATAGCATAGCCAGGAAAAAACATGGATTACATGGAAAAATGCGAGCAAGAGAAATAATATTCTTAAGATTATAAACCTGGAAAATTACAGGACAAGTTATTACACTTGGAAAAGTTCAGGACAACTTATATCTGGTAAAGTACAGAACAAGAAAACTTTTACTAAAAATATTGCAGCTAAGGATAAGATTTGAATATTAAACATTATTTGATTTTAATTTACAAAATAACATTATAATTAAAAAAGGTACCATCATTTTGTTAAAATAGTGACACACTAGAAAATTAAAAAAATGAGAGCCAGAAGTACTAATATAGCTAAAGTTTTATGCAAAGTAGAATAGTATATATGGTAGGCAAATTCATTATGTAAAAAATAGACATAGTTCCTGTTAACCAAACCCACTCACAAGGCTTTGAGTAGCTTGGGATTTTAGGAGAAGACACTTACTCAATGTGCCACGTAGTGAGATTGAACTCAAAACCATGCAGCTGGGAAGAAAGCTTCCTAACCACACAGCCACATTTGCATCTACATCATAATTGTCATCATCATTTAATGTTCGCTTTTCATGCTAGCATGGGTTAGACTGACTACAGTCTAAAGAAACACTCTGAAGTGGTGATGACAACATTGGTGATAATTAAGAGTGACTGATTGGCAGAACTGACACTAACAAAATATCTCACAGTTTTTGATTATAAGCCTGTACATTCTTCCAACAGGTTGATTTAAATCAATTATATCCTTCACCTAAATTTGTGACCTTGCACCGATGTCACAAACCAATATTTATGCATTTAATCAATGCAAATTATCACAACTTAAATTTCAACAAGCCATTTAGACAGTTCCACAATTTGTAACTCAGTTGCTCAAAATGTTTGTTTTTCCAAAGCATATGGGGACAGTTGGCACATTGTCAATGTATTTAAAACCTTTGCCAGAACATATAGTTCATGTCAGTCTTTCAAAATCTGTGACAGAGCATGTGGTGCAGTTGGCACTGAACCAGTAGGCATTTAAATCCTGCATTAGTGAGTTGTGTTTTCTTATATAGAGCAAATGACCATTTCTTCCTGTTGTGCTGATTTATATTTGGAATGTCAGTAAACATCTTTATCAACCATGTAACTACTCAGAAGACATATTTACATCCACATGTAAAAACATGCATATACAAACACACAGCTACTTCTCATATATTTATATATATGTATGCACACATACATATATAGACATACAGGAATAAGCAAGTTAGACAGATCATCATCATCATCATCATCATCATCGTCCGCTTCCCATGCTAGTATGGGTTGGACGATTTGACTGAGGACTGGTGAAACCAGATGGCTACACCAGGCTCCAATCTGATTTGGCAGTGTTTCTACAGCTGGATGCCTTTCCTAATGCCAACCACTCAGAGAGTGTAGTGGGTGCTTTTACGTGCCACCGGCATGAAGGCCAGTCAGGCGGTACTGGCAACGGCCACGCTCAAAATGGTGTATATTTTATGTGCCACCCGCACAAGAGCCAGTCCAGGGGCACTGGCAACGATCTCGCTCGAAAGTCCTTACACATGCCACGGGCACAGATGCCATCACAATTTCGCTTTCGTTTGCCCCAATAAGTCTTCGCAAGCTGAGTTTCGTGTCCAATGAGGGAGACGACGTTGGCATGGGTGCCAGTCGTCAAATTTAACTCGATTTCGATTTCATTAAATACATGAAATGCAAAAAATGTATATATGTTTACATACAAAAAGGTCTGACTTACATAGAATACGAATGATATAGAGAATTTGAACTTCTTTCTTTTATCACCTCAAATGTAAGATCTCTTCCCTGATGACATAGGTTCATCTCACCCTACAATGGAATCAATCTACAAACATTATTTTGGACCACTGAGCCCCACCCCCCCCTAGAAACAGCAGATGGATTTGTAATACTTTTCTTCAACCCCTTTAATTCTTTATATCATTTGTATTCTGCTTAAGTTGGACCTTTTTGCATGTAAACATATGTATATCTTTTGTATTTCATGTATTTAATATACTATATATATTGATGTGTCTTACTTGCTTATCCCTAGATTTACTTCTATACCTGCTCAAGTTTAAATCTCTTGAGTACTACAGAAAGTGTATTCTACATGGAAAGTGCTTGATTCTCATCTATGGACTATATATAGACATAGATATACACACACACATATAAACATATATACACACACATGATGTAGATCAGAAGTGCATTATCCATTTGACACCCATGAAACTAGAATTCTAAGCAACAGCTGCACAGGAATATTTGGGTGGAATTCTTACATCCACCCTTGGTATCCAACAGTGTTGTATACACACACACATTGATAAACACACACATTGCATGTACATCGATACACACACATACACACCAAACATTGCTATTGCTGTTGGTTGACTCATGATCACATCTGTCTTTGACTTCATTCTATTTATTTATTTTGAAGTTGTCATCCTGTCTTACTTCTTCTCACACATGATAACATGTAAATACACACACACACACAGACAAACTCATATACACATGCACATGCCATATACATATCCATACATGCAAACACATACACAGAGATATACATGCAATCACTATCATGAAACACAGACACAAACACACACACAAAATGACATGCACATACACACCATCATATAGATATTGTATGTGTAACACCATCATCATCATTATCATAATTTAATGCTAGCTTTCATGCACATACATACTGTCAAGGACATATATTATACATACATCCTATCTCTACACCTACACATGCATCATACACATCTACACAGCACATTCACATATCTACACATGCACATAACACACATATCTATACATACACTTATGAAAAATAATTAATATATATGTAATAATAAAACATGCACACACACATATCCACACATGCATCAAAAGTACAAGGGAATATTTCTCCATTCAAAAAACAAATTAGTTTAAAAGAGAAAGGGCATATATACTAGTATAATATTTGATACACTGTCTGTACAAAAGGTAGGATGGTCATGGCTGGAACATATTTGACCATAACTCTGGTGGAACAAAGCTGATCTAGAGAGACCCAAGAAAACGTGGGATGAAGCGATGAGAAACAATCTTCAGACACTGGACCTCACTGAGGAAATGACAAGGGATAGGGAGATATGGCAATTTGCTGTACTTGATAAGATATGTCAAGCCAAGTAAAAATCACTGTCTTCCACACATACAAGCTTGTCCTTTCAGGTGCCAGTGCCACTTAAAAGGCACCTGTGCCAGTGCTGTGTTAATGCACTGATGCTGGTGCTACATAAACGCACCCACGATGGTGGCATGTAAAAAACATCCTGCACACTCTGTTAAGAAGTTGGCATTAGGAAGGGCAGCTAGCCATAGAAACTATGCCACAACAGAGTGTTGGAGTCCAGTAAAGCTCCCTGCTAGCCAGCTTCATGTCAAATCATCCAAATCATGCCAGCATGGAGACTGGACAGATGATGATGAATTATGTAGTCTTAGATACACTATATTTGAGAACACAACAGGATGGTAAAGGGTGGAACACCTATGATCATAGGCTTTGTCAATCAAGACTAGCCTGGGGTTAACGAACAACGATGAAGAAGGACAGTAGCTTATCTCGTCCTCTATATAATCAGTTTAAACATCTGTACATAGGTGACTGGAGGTAAAAATATGTTCAAGGGCAGAAAATTTTGGAAGGTTGTTGTTACTGAGAGGAGAAATGGTTCTTTAGTACAAGGAGGAAGAAGTACTCATCACAGTTAACAAGACCTCCATGACTGCTGGGAGGGAGGAAATTAGGGAGGAATGGATTCTTACTCCAGAGGCCTGACCTGAAGGCTCACAACAAAGTGGATTCAGCTAAAGGCACTCAGGATCTGAATGAACAGAGTGAGTCTTGGAAGAGATGGGATTCAGGCTGCTATTTCAGAACAAGTGGGTCTTGGAAGTAATGGTATTTCACGTAGCTGGTTCAGATGAACAAAGGCCATTGTAATAGCAATATAAGACACTAAGAGGTTAAACATCATGTCCATTGTGAGCCAGTGATTGTAGAGTGTTGGTAATTCGAGCTTTGCTATTCATTAGAATGCTCTTACTTTAGATTCTTCTGAGGTACAAACATTTTTCTTTGATATTACTTTAAATATTTTTTATTTTATTCAAGCGCAGGAGTGGCTGTGTGGTTCCGGGTTCAGTCCCACTGCGTGGCACCTTGGGCAAGTGTCTTCTACTATAGCCTCGGGCCAACCAAAGCCTTGCGAGCGCATTTGGTAGACAGAAACTGAAAGAAGCCTGTGGCATGTAAAATACACCATTTTAAGCGTGGCCGTTGCCAGTACCGCCTGACTGGCCTTCGTGCCGGTGGCACGTAAAAGCACCTACAACACTCTCGGAGTGGTTGGCGTTAGGAAGGGCATCAAGCTGTAGAAACTCTGCCAAATCAGATTGGAGCCTGGTGTAGCCATCTGGTTTCACCAGTCCTCAGTCAAATCGTCCAACCCATGCTAGCATGGAAAGCGGACGTTAAACGATGATGATGATATATATATATATGTATATGTTTCTGTGTCTGTGTTTGTCCCCCCAACATCGCTTGACA
>NC_068985.1:44142854-44147925 GCF_001194135.2 Octopus bimaculoides
TTTACCCCAGTAAATTGCTGGTACTATTTCTTTACTAAGTTTTGCTAATTAACCAGATAAATACATCAGTGATTAGATTGAAATTAAAAAGATTATTGACACAAGAACTGAGGGACTGAATGAAATGGTGTTAAGTTCTTTACCATATTTACTATTTTTATTCCTTTTCCCTCCTTGTTGCTGCCTGTCAGTCAGTCTGTCTCGTGTGTGTGTGTGTGTGTGTGTGGGGAGAGAGAGAGAGAGAGAAATAGATAGATACAGAGTGAATACTGTAAAATAATATTTGTCAAACATTCCAAGAAACTGGTTCCCATTTACATCATCGAAAACTTTTCTCCCACCGCCACCACATTGTCATCACAATCATCATCATCATTTCATCTGACATGTGTTTTGTCATGCTTGCAACAGAAAGAGGCTTATGTGTCACCTCTAACATATTGTTAGAGAGAGAAAGAGAGAGAGAGAGAGGGAGGGAGAGAGAGGGGTGAAGTAAAAACAATGTGTAGCAGAGCATGGAAAATTGGGGCAAAGATTTAATGCTTCAATGCAGCCTGCCTAATGTCAACCCTTGCATGTATGAGTGGGAGGAAAGGAGAGAGTAAGGGGAGAAAGAGAGGGAGTAGTCATGTGAGAGAGTGATTCTTCTCAAATAGAAGCAAATGATTAAATATAAAGAATATATAAAAAAAAAACAAAACAAAAGAAACCAAAATGGAAAAATATCCAAAAAGTAAAGAATATGGTATGGTATCAGGGTTGCATGGATTATAGAAAATATTGGTTATGTTTTGAAAGAACAGAGATTTTAAAGGCAAATAAATGATTTACAATAGAATATTGGAATCAGTTTCCATAAAGCAAAATCCCTAAGGAATAAATGATAGCAAATATACTACAAGAACAGAAAGAAATCATGCAACTGAATCGTAAAAGAATTATTCAAATATATTTATGTGAAGATTTTGGTTTAGTATGGCATAAAGACAAGGAAATTGTGTAATATGTCAGTAATATATTATGTAAAGTCTTTTGTTAGAAAAACGTCTCTGCGGAATAACCAAAGCAAACAGCTGAAGTTTGTACATGCATGTGTGTGAGGGTGCGTGTGTTACTTTACTGCTTTTAGGCACTGACCTGTGGCCATACTGGAGCACAGTCTTTAAGGGTTTTTCAGTTGTTCATATTTCTGCCTGCTGTGTATCTTTTTAATGTTTTCTTTCATCTTTTAATGGTTTTTTTCAGTCATTGGACTCTGGCCATGCTGGAGTACCACCTCAAAGGGTTTAACCAAGACAAATCTACATCCACCCCGGTATTTATTTTTCTGCATGTATTTTTGCTAAACTGCAGAGTTCAGACGAATTTAAACAAACCAACACCAGTTGTCAAATGAGGCAGGACAAATGCAAAGACAGATATATACATATGTACATAAAGATACAACAGACTTCCACATATTTTCCATCGACCAAGTTCACTCCTAAGACATTGGTTGGTCCAGGGCTATAGTAGAAGACACTGGCCCAAGATGCTGTGCAGTGTGCCTGAGCCTGAAACCATGTGGTTGGGAAGCAAACTTCTTAATAGCCATGCTTGCACCTATATGTATATAGGTGCAAGAGAGGCTGTGTGGTAAGAAGCTTGCTTCCCAACCACATGGTTTTGGGTTCAGTCCTACTGCATGGCACCTTGGGCAAGTGTCTTCTACTATAGCCTCAGGCTGACCAAAGTGTTGTGAGTGGATTTGGTTGATGGAAACGGAAATAAGCCTGTAGTATATATATATATGTATGTATGTATGTATTTGTCCCCACCACCATCGCTTGACACCGATGTTGGTGTGTTTACATCCCCATAACTTAGCAGCTTGGCAAAAGCGATCAATAGAATAAGTACTAGGCTTACAAAGAATAAGTCCTGGGGTGCTCCAGCATGGCCGCAGTCAAATGACTGAAACAAATAAAAGAATATATATATGTGTGTGTGTGTGCAGGCATGTTTATATATATACACACACATACATATATATATGCCAAACTCACCTTAAGAATATGTATACCAATATAATTTCAGTTAAACTATGAACATTTATTCCATTAAAATATATCTTTATATTTATATTTTTTATACATATAAACACATATTAAACACATTAATCTCTACTTGTGTTTAAAAGTTAAGCTTGTTTTAATTACACAAAAAATATATATATATATAAAAGAAAATTTTGGTACATTTTCAAGTCTTTCTCAGTATTTTTCCTATATATATATATATATATATATATATATATATATATATATATATGTACATGTACGTATGCATGTACATACATATATGTATGTATATACATGTACATACATACATGTATGTATGTATGTATGTTTACAAATGTTTGTTTTTATGTTATTATAAAAACTATTTTACATTAAATCAAAAGATTACTCAATACAGTTGGTAGAGTAGAAATTTATTATTCTTTAACAAGAATAGTATTGACAATGACTTTGGAATTCTGGCCAGTTAAGCTATTGTCAGTCTACTGCATGGCACCTTGATCAAATGTCTTCTACTATTAGCCTCAGGCCAACCAACGCCTTGTGAGTGGATTTCGTAGATAGAAACTGAAAGAAGCATGTCGTGTGCGTGCGTGCGTGTGTCTGTCTTCCATCACCGCTTAACAACCAGTGTTGGTGTGTTCACGTTTCTGTATCTTAGTGGTTCAGCCAAAAAAGAATGACAGGATAAGTACCAGGCTTAAAAATAAGTACTGGGGTTCATGCATCTGACTAAAATTCTTCAAGGCAGTGCCCCAGCATGGCCACTGTCTGAAAACTAAAACAAGTGAAAGATAAAAGAGGAAACCAAAATCGTAGCTGTGGCCAGTGCCCTCTGTCTGGTTCTTGTTTCAGTGACATGTAAAAAGTACCATCTGAACATGGCCGATGCCAGTAGCCCCTGACTGGCCCCCATGCCAGTGGCATGTAAAAAGCAATATCCAAACATGATCAATGCCAAGCCTGCCTTACTAGCTCTTCTGCCGGTGGCATGTAAAAAGCACCCACTACACTCTTAGAGTGGTTGGCGTTAGGAAGGACACCCAGCTGTAGAAACATTGCCAGATCAGATTGGAACCTGGTGCAGCCACTGGCTTTTCAGACCTTAGTCAAACCGTCCAACCCATGCTAGTAGAGAAAACGGATGTTAAACAATGATGATGATGACGATGATGATGACGATGATGATGATGATGATGATAAAGATGATATACATACATATATCCGTGTTATTTAGGACTGTTAGTCCCTTTCTAGGCCTGGGTGGACTAGCCACAAATCAAGTCATTATACTGACAGTAGTAAAATCATAGCAAAAGATTACATAACATGTAATACATGCAAGGAAGTTTTCAAATTTATTCAAAAGATATGGTGTTATTACACAATGAGCACATATACAGTCTTGCTTGTAAGGCATGTAAGAGCCTAGGAGGCTTCAAGAAGCATGATTCTTAAAATAGTAAGTAATGGTCATTTTTGGATGTGAGTGGATTGTTGTCATATATACATGTGTGTGTGTCTGTATAAATATATGTATGTGTGTGTGAGAGAGGTATTAAATATATATGTGAGTATATGTAGTTGTGTATGTGTGTGTGTGAGTGTGTTTGTGTTTGTCAAAGTTTTAGCAGTAAAAGGAAGCAACAAAGGACTGATTTTGGAATCCCCTGTGTGCATGTGAGGGGTTCTGGTATGGTGGTGACTGTGTATATCTATCTGTATAATGCATTAATACTTGAAAATTCGGTCAAATGAACAGGCAGCTGCGATATGTCTTGGGAGAATTCTGAGGTGTGTGTAAACACGATATTATAATTTTATCTCTTATCAAATGACAGGAAGCAAGACATAAACAAAAAACACAGAGAATACATATTATATCATGTTATTCCTTTTTCCCCACATCACTCATAAAAATGATGAACACCTATTGCTCCCTCTTAATACTGACCATATATATATATATATATATATATCCGCTATCCCATTCACTCTTTTAGTTATGTTTGCTTTGCACAAATGGAGATGGCAGGGACCCCATAAAAAGCACTCCTGTTGGTGTTACATAAGAAACACCCGATACTCTCTGTAAAGTGGTTGACATTAGAAAGGGCATCCAGCCATAGAAATCAAGCCAAAACAGACTATGGAATTTGGTGCGGCCCCTGGCCGTGCCAGTTCCTGTCAAGCTGTCCAACCCATGACAGCATAGAAAATGAACATTAAATGATGAGGATGATGAAATAGTATAGAAGAGAGAAGACTCTTTATTTCTGCTGGAGACTTGACAATCCAGTTTAGTACCACTTCTGATCTTCCCAAGCTGGAAGCAAGTCAGAATTCAAAGATATTTGTTAAGAGAGGTGTGCATACTTGATGATGTAAACCGAGTTGAAAACTGTCAGATGCGCTAGGATATCTTGTCTTTGTGCCATTTATATATCAATATCTATCTATGTAACTGCTTAAATATATGTGTGGATATGACCATCTGCCTGTATCATATATATGATGTTCGTGTGTGTGTGTGTGTGTGTGTGTGTGTGTGTGTTTGGTTATTTTTATGACAAAAATAAATATTTGAAAAAGTATCTCACAAAATATAACATTGGAAAATCACTGCAAAACTACAAGAGTGCATGTGTGTATATATACATACACACATGTGTGTGTATGAATGTATACATACACACACATGTATGTATATGTATATGTACATACATTTATATATATATCACTCTTTCACTTGTTTCAGTCATTTGACTGTGGCCATGCTGGAGCACCGCCTTTAGTCGAGCAAATCGACCCCAGGACTTATTCTTTGTAAGCCTAGTACTTATTCTATCGGTCTTTTTTTGCCGAACTGCTAAGTGACAGGGACATAAACACACCAGCATCGGTTGTCAAGCAATGCTAGGGGGCCAAACACAGACACACAAACACACACATCTATATATACATATACATATATACGACGGGCTTCTTTCAGTTTCCGTCTACCAAATCCA
>NC_068985.1:44148128-44148480 GCF_001194135.2 Octopus bimaculoides
TATATATATATATATATATATATATATATATATATATGATCAAGCGGTATATTACTAGTTATGGCACATAACTTGTCAGAATGTTACTGTTGGTTTTGCACCAACTACTGCACTTGGGCAATATTGACAGATCTTCTAAAAGTCATCAATATTGCCTATGTGAAATAGTCAATGAGAAACTGACAGTAACATTCTAATCACCAATATGCCATAATTAGTAATATACTTCTTGCCAATATGCAAAAAAATATAACCTCTCTATCATTCATATTGAGTGTGCTTTTTTTAAAAAAAATTATGGACAACTGCTTACACACACACACACACACACACACACACACACACACACACA
>NC_068985.1:44148490-44150269 GCF_001194135.2 Octopus bimaculoides
CACACACACACACACACACACACACACACACATCATCATTTAATGTCCATTTTCCATGCTGAGATGGGTTGGATAGTTTGGTTGGCCAGCTCTTGTCAAACCGTCCAACACATGCCAACATGGAAAATGGATATTAAATGATGATGATGATGATGATTTACATATGTACTTTGAATAGAATTCTTGTTAGTTCTCTGCTCTGGGACCAAAAGTTTTCAGTTAAAAGAGATCAGCATTTTTCAACCAGGATTCAAAATATGAATGACACTCAACTATTAAAGCTTTAATGTCATCAGAAAAGCTTCGATAGCATAAAAGTAACAATAAAATTATATTAAAAAGACTTGCTTATGCGCCTTCCCGGTGTTGAGCACTCCTTCTTCCAGTTTGTTACTAACACACACACAATATTTTACATTGACTTTCTAATGCTATGAGAAGTGAAATATACTTTTCTCAAATGTAGACAGTTCTATGAATATACACTGAGAAAAGTTATTCTTCTGATTGATTGTTCTTTTAACTGACAATGATAAAACAATATCACTATATATTGTCTATCAAGACAAGAAGCAATATTTCTATTTTACTTATAACTTCTGGTGTGTAGCTGATCTTTACAAGAAAACTATGTCCAATACAGTTCACATTCTTGCCAGTTCTTAAAGTGCAGACAACACAAAGATGATTTGTGTAGGATTCTCAGAGCATGGTTTTTTACTCAAAGAATCTTATGAGACACCAGTGACAACTCCAGCACTTGACTAGTATGATATTTCACTGACACCAGACAGATGAAAAAGAAAGTTCAGATTGGTGGTATTTGCACTCAGAACATAAAGGGCCAGAACTAAATACACAAGAATTCTGTCCAAATCTCCGACAATTCTGTTGACCTACTCCCTTGTGTACCAAATATTTTTAGAAATGGTCAGCCTATAATTTTGTATATCAGCAACTAAATTGTGCTATGTATCATTATTTAAGATAGGAGGGTGTGGTTTGAGGGACATCTAGTTGCTATTTCTAACAGGCTGAATGATCACAGAAAGGGTTCATTGTATGTGCTGTGCCAAGGAACTCACTCACATGGTTGTGTTACCATATATGTAGTGTTTCAGCACCTGAAGCACACACGTAAAACATAAGTACACACATACATACACCACTCTGATAAATATAACACACACATACACAGGCATACACATGTACACATACACACTGCTCTGACAACTGCAACACACACACATGCACACAAATAAAACACCATTCTTTACTTATGAGCTATACATATAAACCCCAAAACACACCTAAAACTACTGAACCATAACAGAACCAGCTCACCAAACAAGCCTTTCTTGACTCCACAACAACTATTTGAAATCAGAACAATCGTGAACTACCTATTGTTCATGTGACTGCCATCAACCACTTACACTATTTTTAAAGAGAAAACAATTCTAAGCCACCTTTTTTTAAAAACAGAATCATCTTTTGATCACGTGACTGCCATCAATCAACCACATTGTTTTTTAAAAAGAAGGCAATTTTGAGCCACCGTCTCTGTATAAAATAGTAGTAACTGTCAAATTTCATCCAGATGTGAGACTCTACAGCAGACCCAAGAACTATAAATGGTCTGTTATTACTCCTCACCTTTTACAATTTAAGATGCAAACAATTACGATTTCTGACCACAGTTAGACTAAACACTTTAGCACCCACTGAATGACAAACCAGACATGTTTTATCTTCTTGTCAAAGACTCTATTACTTGAC
>NC_068985.1:44150751-44164924 GCF_001194135.2 Octopus bimaculoides
TATATATATATATATATATATATATATTTATATGTATGTATACATGTATGTGCAAGTGTATGTATGTTTGTGCCTCCTTGTCTTGACATCGCATAATGTTGTAAGAGAATGTCATTCGTTTGCCATGTTCTGTGAAAACATGTCTGGCTATGAGGAAATATTACCTTGCTTGGAAAGAGGTAAGGGTTGGCAGTGGAAAGGACATTCAGTCATAAAAAATCTGCTTCAGTAAAAACTCTGTCTGATCCATGCAAGCATGGAAAAGTGGACATTAAAATAAAGACGACAATAGTGGTTAGGCTGTTGCACTCATGATTGTTAGATCAAGGGTTCGATTCCCAGGCTAGGCAGTGCATTGTGTTCTTGCGGAAAACACTTCATTTCACATTGCTCTAATCTCTCTTTGATCAAGGGGGAATGTTGGTATCCTCACCTAACCAGTGAGGTGGTGTCATTCAAAGGTTAAAACAATGCAATGCACATTGTGACCACCAATCACTTGATACATATTAAGACCCCATTCTCTGAGTGGTTGGCGTTAGGAAGGGCATCCAGCTGTAAAAACTCTGCCAAATCAGATTGGAGCCTGGTGTAGCCATCTGGTTTCACCAGTCCTCAGTCAAATTGTCCAACCCATGCTAGCATGGAAAGCAGACGTTAAACGATGATGATGATGATGATGATGATGATGATTCGGTCATGAATGACCATGGGATTGCACCAAGAAAGTTCCCCTTCAACGAACAAGTCTGGGCAAGGTTGTTTGTGGAAGACCAGCAGTCACCCATGTATACCAGCCTCCCCTCTCTGCAAACCAATGTTATCCAAGGGAAAGGCAAAGGCCGATACAGCTTGGCACCAGGGACTTTGCAACTCATTTCTACAGTTGAGTGAACTGGAGCAATGTGAAATAAAGCGTCTTGCTCAAGAACACTACTATTTGGTCCAGGAATCGAACTCACTACCTCATGATATATATATATATATATATATATATACACACACACACACATAAATACATACATACATACATATACACTCACAAGTGTAAATCTAATTAGGCATACACATTCAAGCTACTTACCTAATGTAATATATATTAACAAAACAAATATGTTTGGATATAGAATTTAACCACTTTGGATCTCCAGATTGTACTAGGGTTTTTAATCTATGATAAATGGAATCTCCATTTCGATGATAATGTTGTTATTGCTCTGATAATGCATATCTTAATATTTCTAATGGAAAAAGCAAAGGTTTTTTAAAAATTTATTTATAATTTTTTTCTGTCAGAAAATTGGTGTTAATAAGACCTCAGATTGGAAAAGCTTCATTTTCTAATTGCACATGCATAAATTGTGTGTGTGTTGGGGGGAGGGGGGTGTATACATACATACAAACACACACACACATATATATGTATATAATTTAATATAACACACATTTACATGATACCACACCCATTATATGCAAACTTGGCTTTAGTGATGTCAGGTAGGAAGGGTAGGACGATAACAAATGAAATCCAGACAGACTCTAATTGATGGAATATAGACAAATGAAAAAAGGATGATGATGATGATGATGATGGTGATGGAAAGAGGAAGAGACGTTTGTGCTTGTTATGTAGAAAGGAAGATTTTACGAAAGAGTTCGTAATTGAGTAAATACTTTGGTAAATAATTGGGTAAAATAGTTTGTAATGTTACTCTCTCAGGAGATGAAATTTACTTGGGTCCATTAACTGCGAAACAAACAAAGTATTTGTGATAAAATGTATATAGATATATGCACACATACACATGCATATATACGGAGAAAGAGAAAGAGAGAGGGCGGAGAGAGAAAGAGAGAGGAAGAGAGAAAGAAAGGACAAAGTTATTCAAGAAAGGAGGGGGTGGGCACAATAATGTATTGCCGTATAATCTTTGTGAATCACTGGAGCCTAAATACATGAATCATATATCAGTATGTCTATCTATCTATAATATATATATATATATATATATATATATATATATATATATATATGTAAGTATATATATTATACATGTCATATATTTTTATGTATATGTGTACATACATATTTCTATGTGTGTGTGTATATATATATATATATATATATAAATAGATATGTCTACATATATGTATGTATGTTATCTATGTATATAGATATATGCACTATGTGCATATGTGTGTTTGTGTATGTTGCATATTAAACAAGCTAAATGGGAAATGGGGGGTAGTTTATATGGTATTAAATGGTTAAATGATTATCTTGGGATATCTAGAGCCTATAGACAAGTGGGAATGGGAGGTGGTTTAGTGGCTATTGGCTTACTTAGGGTTCAATTCCAACAGCCAGTTAGATTTAATGATTTAACATATGGAAAGAGGAGATTAATGATGTTGATTCATTTGCATGGCATGAAAAGGGAGGTTATATATTGTTGCACAATCTGTTAGAAAAAACAGCCAAATTTCCCTCAAATCACACCTTCCCATGTTATAAAAGAACACATTGGATAATGTGGTCCTGGGTTACATAGGAAAACAAATGGGATGGTCATAGCTGGAATGTCTCTGATCATAGGTCTGCTCCACCAGGAATGACCTGGGGCTAAATAAGAACAATAACAACAACGATTATAATTGCTTTGCATGGGATGAGGCAAGAAGGAAGTGGAGGCTCTATGTGTTTGCTCAATCTGCTAGAAATAGCAGTCAAAAATCTTCATTATCACATCCTACATTTGTAAAAAATACAGCAAAAAAACAAAGCTAAGATCACATAGGATAATGTAACCCTAGACAAGACAATGTGTAAGAGACAGGATGGTTATGGCTGGACCACAAATGGTCACAGTTCTGCACGGTCAAGGGCTGACCAGGAGTCAAACAAATCATTGCATGTATTGTAATCATTTATCTGAAACAATGGCATATACTACTACTGCTGCTGCTGCTGCTACTACTACTACTACTACAAATAATTTATAGGAATGTCTGTGAGGCTGGTTTCAATGAAACAATGACAATATAACAAATAATAAACAAAAATACAAAAAAATACCCCTACCACCATCCTATAATGTATTTTCTCTCAATTTGTGTCATGGTCGCAGTAATAATGGTTAATTAAATGCTTGTATTTATGATGTTAATTGCCAGAGTGATTAGAGAATATTTATTACAAAGGCTACCAGTCTAACAAGAGGGGTCAACAACAGCTGTAGCTGACAGTTACTAGGGGACAGACAGACATACTATAAATCATTGAAAATGGGAAGTGCCAGAACTATCAATTGTAGGCAAGTTGTTTATCTGAGCACTTGAGGAAACTCACTTGACTTAGCAGAAATAGCAGTCAAATTTCTTTCGAACTGCTCATTCACTGTCTTCCAAAGACAAAAGGACATGATAGATAATGTAGATTGGGATATACTGTCTTCTTTGATTTACTTTTACTTGTTTCAGTCATTTGACTGTGCCGTGGCAATGCTGGGGCATCACCTTGAAGATTTTTTTTTATAGCCAAAGGAATCAACTCCAGTACTTATTTTTAAAGCCCTGGTACTTAATCTATCAATCTCTTTTGCCGAACCACTAAGTGACAAGGACATAAACACAACAACACTAGTTGTCAAGCAGTGACGTGGGACAAACACACACACACATACAATGGGCTTCTTTCAGTTTCTTTCTACCAAATCCACTATACCCTAGAAAGAAAAAGTAAAAGATGGTTACGCTTGGAATATCTTTAATCATAGGTTTGCTCAATTGAGGCTGACCTGGGGTTAAACAACAACATCACTACTATCACCACCAACAGCAACAACAAAACAAACCTCTTAGTTGTAAAAATAATTACACACCCACTTTATTAGTTGACCCGACTCATTGATATGGTAAATTAACAAACATGTATGCAGGTATTTATATACACACACACAAAAACATTCCTTCACACACATGCACACACACACACAGCTATTGATATAAACCCACACATGCTTCAGACAAATATAAGCACATATAGAGGCATGTATCTATGTTTGTCTTTGAGATTTATTGAAGATTGTCTTTGTGTAATACAAGCTGGTCAGTAAGAGTACCAAGTCTTATTGTTTGAGTGAAGACAGTCTCAGGCATTTGTGAATATAACCTGAATGCGTTAGTGAGAGCATATATGTATAGAGCTACCTTAGTAGCATTGTAGACCCCCCGAGTTAATCATTGCACTGAACCCTATAGTATTTATTTATTGACAGCAGTCCACCACATTCATAGGTCAGAATTGAGCCTCTAGACCCGTAGGGTCCCTGGACAACTGTCTGGTGAACCTGTGCCTTTAAAATGGCCCTGTATATGTAGATGTATGTGTGGATATATTTGCACTTATGAAATGAGCATCTCCTTGGTACATGCACTCAAGAGCTTACACTTTATGTACATGTGTGTGTGTGTGTGTGTATGGACATCATATGCACACATGATTGAATGTATGTTTCTTCTCGGAAGCTCAAATGAAGAATTTTTGGTTATGTTTTACAGTTCTCATAGTATCACTAATTGATTGGTTCTGGGGGATGAGTCAATTTACTTTGTCGCCTTTTTAAATATTTGTAAACCTCCACCAATCCAAGACCTTTACTCAAACCTGTTGTTACATAGCTCAGTGCATCTATGATATTTGTACAAATGAAAATGCATTTTCTGGATACAAGAATGATGAGTTCCACATTAGTTCACAATACATTTCCTCTACTTCTTTGGGCAAAACATTCACAACCACTGGGCAGCTGACCTCAACCACACAGAACAATATCAGGGCCATTGTATTTGCATCAACCAGTCTGCTGTTTGACTGGAATGTTCTACTGGTATTCCTTAGTTTTTAAGGTGTAAATACATTCTGGTTTGTGAGTGACTTTGGGGTTACAAGTAGAACAATTTATGGATAACATTGCAAATAGTTATGGTAACAATGTCTTGTTTTATAGGAAGATAGTACCTTGTGGATATTTTTGGATAGCTGCTGATGATATGGGTGATATCTTTCACACTGGAATGCAATCAACATTTTCTATCACAATATGGAAATCTAGAGGTATTGTTATCACATTTGTTGATCTCCTACCCTTGAATAGCAAAGATGTATCATTCTACATAGGATATAATAAATCTAATACAGGTCTAGGAGGGGTTTCTATTTTTGTTAATGTTGTTTGTATTCTGTAGCTTGTTGGATATGTACCCATGCATAATTTTTTGCTGGTAATATGAGTGTTTCTTCTCCAAGTACCTGCCATCCTTGATTTATATGGAATAGATGTACACATTGAGTACTAATGACGGGGGGGGGGGGTTATTTACCTACTTTTAAGATATTTTCACTGTTGAGTAATAGTATGATGTGCACATCTCTTCTGCTATCCAGTAAGTTTTGTCTAAGAGATATGATATGATTCTCAAAGGCCATCTGGACTGATCTTATGCCTCTATCCTAGTGTTACTACTGCAGAGTACGTTACCAGTAATTCTTAGTATCTTTCTTGCATGATGCCCAAGTTGCGGATCTCTTCAAATGTCAAGTCCAAAATGTTGCACTGGCAGTGCTTTGATCTCTATAACTTCTAAAATCTGCTTAAATATTCATTAGTCACTCTAGCTTTACTCACAGATCCAACATTTCCAGCATTCTCAATTTGTTTTGAGTTCAAATCCTGCTGAGGTCAACTTTGCCTTTTATCTTTCAAGAGTCAATAAAGCTGACTACCAGAGGATTGATGGAATTGTTAGTGCCAGACAATGTCCTGTGGTGTATATTCCAGATCTATGTTCTGAGTTCTTGGGGTAGTCAACAATCTGTCACACTGTTTAATATTGCTACTACCTGGTCCACTCTGTTACAAGCATTTTAACCAGGTTTTTGATTTGAAGATAACTTTCTTTAATCTTCCCCACCAGTCTTAGAGATCCTGAAAAAATAAAGGTGCAGAGTGCCCCACCCTATTTTCCCAGGAGTAAGAAGAAAAAATAACAGCCAAAACATATTGAAGGAAGAACTAACAATCTTTCTAGGAACAAATTCATTTTTATTTTTATTGCTTCCATAATTTAGAAACTGCTACTACAAATATTCATTGCCAAGTACATCCATTTACATTTTGCAATAATTCAGAGCTACTATTCACTTCTTACATCATATGTATTTAGCTTTAATAAATACCCTAAAAATTGATAAACATTTTTTTGAGATGTGTTTTGCAGTATTCAGGTCAACTTTGCCTTTTATTGTTCCAGGTTTGGTAAAATAAGTACCAAACAAATACTGAGGTCGATATAATCAATCGGGTCTCCAGTGTGTATGTTATAAATCAACATTTACAAAACAATCAATGATGATCAAACAAGGCACCTGTTCTACAATATGTCGTCACATAATTACACAATAAACAGTGGATAAACAATAGCATAGTAGTAGTAATAGTAGTAGTAGTAGTGTTAATGTAATTACTTTCGGTAATAATAAAGATGTTAGTGTGTCAGACAACTAGAGTGAAAGCCACCTCTTAGAATTTTAAGAGAGGAAGGAGAGCGTGTGTGTTGCGGGTAGGGTGTGTGTGTGTGCAAGTGTGATGGGGGGAGAGTTGGATGACATAACTGAGAAAAATCACCACCACCACCACCACCACCACATCCATCATGATTGTCATTGACTACAACAATAATTACAACAGCAATCACAAATACTACAACAGTAACATCTGTGTGTCATATTGAGTCAATGACTCAAAGTATTACCATTGCAGATTTCTATTTTGACACATGGTTTTGTATCTTAAAATTAAGACAACAACAACCCCATCAACAACAACAGATAAAAATATGAGCTACACCTCTACCATGAACCTAGAATCTTCTCAGTTGGAAATAAATTAGTTCATTAGAAAAAATTTTTTTAAATTAAAAAGAGAGATAATAAACTATAAAAAGGCCAAAATAATCTATGTCAAATTGACCTAACTTCTATGGAAATATATAAAATTCTGATTGGTGGATAATTAAGTAAGGAGTAGGCTATAATTAGCAGTGACACTCATCAATAAATTAAATTCTTTTAGAAGAGGAAATCAGAATTATTATAAAGAAAAACAAACAAAAGACTGTAAATAAAGAATACCAACTAAAAGAGTTCTTGTGTTTTAGAGTTGCTGGCTTTAACCATATGGAATTAAATACAAATATGCAGAGATGCAACTATATGTGTTTATTTAGTCGCACTGAAAAGCCACAAGAGACTTTTTGAAATCTTAAAATGAGGAGTGAACTGATCAGTTTCATCGTTACTTATCTCATCAGAACTCACTTCACTTTCAAATGATGCTGAAATAAAGCAACAAAAGATTACTTAGAATGTAAACAAAATTTTGTCTAGATGCAACTTGTTTTCTGTAGATGATGTATTATTCATTTCTTTCTCCCTCCACTCTCTTCCTTCCATATATCATGAGAGAACACAACTGACCTTCACACTGATCCTGCTAACCAGCCATATGGCCATCTCATGAACACCAAATGAAGAGCCACAGTGAATGATCTGCAAGAAATAGCATCCAAATATTCCTCATGTCACACACCCTGCCATTTTCAAATAAGAAGGACACTCTAGATATCATAATCCTAGAAAGGCATACAACTCACAAACAACAACAACAACAACCTCTTCATGACAATTTGGGTGTATTTGTCAAATTTGTTTCATTTATTGTTTTAATGGTTTATTCAAAGAAGGAAGTGCGGCATCTATGATATTTCCCCCCCTCCCAGGATTTCTGAAAGTAGTGAGAAGAAAACTAACCAGAAATCTAGCTAGAATCTTTGCAATATTAATGGACCTCATTAAAAGCAACCATATAATGGAGTAAGTCTATTACCTAAGAATGGGAACAGGACTTCTGCACAGTTTTTGGATTCATGATCGTAAGGTCATAATCTCAATTCCTAGACTGGGCAACACATTGTGTTTTTGCACAAAACACTTCATTTTATATTGCTTCAGTCCACTCAGTGAAAAGTGAGTTCCAACAACAGCTGGGTTTTAACCCTGCAACAAACTGACATCCTATTCAAAAGGAAAGTATTGTACTATTGGTCACTTATAACACCAGAGAAACTATAATAAACTCTGGCCTATTAGATCTGTAGTATTGTGACAGACATGAAGCAATATGTCTAAAAAAGCTTTGGCCAACCCAAGGTTATGATAGAAGACACTTTCCCAGGGTACCATATAGAAGGACTAAATCTGTACTCATGTAGATGTAAAGTGAGCTTCTAAACCACTCACAGAGGAAATATAAGTAAAGATATCAAACACTGAATGATATCATTCTATGCATGACTATAATCAAAAATGTTTATGAAAGGGTGGGAGGAAGTTTTCTTGACTTCAGGGTATGGAAAATGTGACTGTGTAGTGTCCTTAATTTTAACAAGGGCCTTGGAGACAAGTGAAGTAAAAACACTTACAGCTAAAATTTGAAACCTAATCATTGACTTGACTCACTGGAAGCTAACTTCTGTTTATTCATGAGAGTTTGCTGGCATAGACAAGTTGGAAGTAAAATAACTGATGATAATGTTGACAATGATGATAATGATGGTGATGTGGTGTCATTAATTGCTTAAATTCAATACTTCATGATTAGTGTTCTACAGAAAACTGCTGCCTGAGATATGGGTCTGTATGTGTAATGAGATCAGAGCAAATATTGTAAATATATGTAACTGCATGTAGGTAATAATATAGAACTGTGTTGTGAAAGTTCATGTGTATTCAGTGTGATCTGTGTGTGTACAAGAGGTGTAGAAGAAACAAATGCAGGCTGACAATGAATAAAGGTTTTGACTGTGGTAAATGTACGGGACTAGTGAACCCTCAGAGAATCAGTAAGACAATTTCTTTGTAATGTTCAGAAGGTCCTATAAAAGGAGTCTGATCTAATCAACAGTGGGGGGTGGGGAGTCATGTTCTGAAAGCATAGTGGCCATAATTAGAATATGGTGAAAAAAAAATCAGTGAAATACTATCACTGCTGACATCAAGGGGATTCTATCTTTGAATGAAGAGTAGATTGTGTGATAGATGTGTATGAACTGTGATGCAGTATGGTAGTGAGACATGCAGAGAATACTAGAAAGTTGGAAAGAAAAGAAGCAAGCATGATGTCAGTATGCATGAATGATGACACAGATGAGCAAAGAGAAAAAATGAATATAGGCAAAATCAGATGTCATGTACAAGAGAAATGGCCATGCTGGTATGGACATGTAATGCATCTGGATGTTGACCAGTAGATGAAGAAGTGCCAAGAGACTCAAATAGAAGGAACTAATGGAAGAGAAGGACCAAGGAAGATATGAATAGAAGTAGTGAAAGCCAATCTCAGGAAGCTGAACTTCACAAAGGATAAGACAAAAGAACACGACAAGTAGCAGGATGTGGTGTTGGAGAAGATTCATCCAAACCATGCAAACATAGAAAAATGGATGTAAAATGACGATGATGGTGTGAAGGGTTATGAAGCCTAAACAGATGAGCAATGAATGATGATAAAAGGATTAAAAACTATAGGTTTGTACTAGTATGGTTCAACTATTAAAATATTGGCTCTTGTATGTCTCCTGCAAACTTCTTACATGTTAGCATGTGAAACCAAAGATTTTTGTTGTGTTATTCATTCTGTTTCACTGTTTTACAAGGCCCTTTACTTGTGCCTACCCCAACCCCAGCTTCCAGAGCTTGACTTTTGCATATTTATTGAATATGAAATAAAATATGATAATGTCATTTCTCAACTTCTGTTTCATCAGGTCCTTCCAATTACTGCATATACAATATACAGTCTATTTGATAATTTTAATTATTACCTCACAGACAGAAAACTCCAACATATTTGTTTAATTACTCCATAGACAAAACTATATATTTGGTCCTTACAATTATTCTCCAGCTCCCACACAAAATGACTTCATTTACCTCACATAGAAACTTCGATAATATACTTTAACAAACTATAATATGAATGAAACGTTTGTCTGGCAGTCGGAAGACAAACATTACAAAACTATCTGACATGTAACAAGTGACACTGCCGTGATAGAACAATAGATGTAAAATGGTTAAAAAAAAAAAGAAAAACAACACCAAAAACCATTTAGGTACATTTAATGAAACCTGTTATTATAAACCTGAGATGTTAACATTAAGGTTTTCTCTCTCTCTCTCTCCCTCCCTCTCCATACGATAGCCAATTTCATATTCTCACAGTTTTAAACAAAAAACCAAAAACTGTGTCCAGCAATTATATAGTTAGCAGACTATCGGTTAGTTAGCAGCTAAACATAAATGCCAACTGATACTGCGACATATGGAATACCATTTCTACAGACATTTCTCACTGTTAGATTAACATTTCCCAATGAAATGTGACTGAGAAAGGATGTCAAAAGGTGTATGCGTGTGTGTGTGTGTGTGTATGTGTGTGTGTGTGTGTGATGTGTGGATGTATGTATGTTTGCATGTATATTTGGTATTTATGAAAGGGGGATGTCGCTGAAATATAAAGACAATTGTAACAGTCAACTATACATGTACACACAAATGCCTGTGTGTACAAACATGCATGAAAGTACATACACACATGCAGACATATACACACAGATACAGGGGCATACATATATGTACAGAAACACACAGGCATACATATACTAATAGATACACAGCGACAGACATATATAAACACACCTATACATACAAATACACACACACATACAAACACAAGCACAATATACAAACACACACACACAATATACAGATATACACACATACCCACACACAGCCATATACATGACTATAAGTACACAAACAAGAATATACAAACACATACACAGATGGAAGTAAATCTATATTCCTATTTCTCCAATCACTGGCAATCAAATCAAAATTAAGTTTCCTTCCAAATGTATTCCATCAATTTCTGGAAGTTGGAATTAAAACTATTCTTCAACCATTCCAAGTAATCATAAACACCTTCATTGTTTCACAGATTCCTATCTCAAAGCCAAAGCAACACTATCATTTTCATTATCTTTCTCCACTCTGAGATGATAGTCTAAGAAACTGAAAAAGATTCTTCATTCCTCATGGAAGCTGAACTGTTGAACTGTTCTATAAACTCTTCAACCAAAAATGAATTACCAATTTTGTAGAAATAACATATCAGACGAACAGTAAACACTACTAAAGCTGGTCTACTAAATACTGGAATTAGACCAATGACTGACCAACTTGAATGGATAAACAAATCAGGCAAACACTGAACACCACAAAGGTTCAGTTATCAAATATAAAAAAAATTAGACCATTCTCTAAATTATGGACTATTCAACAAACTCTCCAATCAGATATAAATGACCAACTGGCAACACTGGTACTTTCCTTGAAGTGAAAGTGCATGGCTCAGTGTTTGGAGCATCGAGCTCACAATCATGAGGTAGTCAGTTCGATTCCCAGACCAGGCTGTGTGTTGTGTTCTTGAGCAAGACACTTTATTTCACATTGTTCCAGTTCACTCAGCTGTAGAAATGAGTTGCAATGTCACTGGTCCCAAGCTGTATTGGCGTTTGCTTTTCCCTTGGATAACATTGGTGGCATGGAGAGGGAGGCTAGTATGCATGGGGAACTTCTGATCTTTCATAAACAACCTTGCCTGGACTTTCCTCTCGAAGGGTAACTTTCTACGCGTAATCCCAAGGTCATTCATGACACAAAAGGATCTTTACTCTATACTTTCCCTGATGAAAATAGACTGTTTGTTTGTTTCAATATGAGTAGTTTTGTCTAGTATTCAGATAAAAACAGGAATCTAAATAATTTCATGGAGGTTTGTGTAGGCAAAAGATAACTCCTAAAAGTTCATGTTCCATGCTGGCATGGGTTGGACGGTTTTACAGAACCTGATGGGCCCAAGGACTGCATTTTACTCTATAGTCTTGGATTGGTTCTACAGCTGGATGCCCTTCCTAATGCCAACCACCTTACATTGTGTCCTGGGTACTTTTTTTGTGCCACCAACACTAGTGAAGTTGTCATACAGCTTGCAAGACTACAAATCCCAGGTGAGGAGGAGAGAACTTAGCCTAGGTGAATAATCAGTAGAGGGAGATAAGATATGAGAAAATGGCTGGAGCAGAAGAGGTTTTTATTTCAGACAGGATTAACGAGTCATTTAATAATAACCCATTTATTGACAAATTTCTGTTTAAATATACTCCTATTATCTCAAATAATTTTTGAGATAATGAATAAATTACTCAAATAACTTTTATTATTAATTTGGTATTTAGACCTTTAATAAGTATGGCATTTTAATGGAAGGTTTTAATTTTGATCATTTCAAAACAGAAAATTTCCATTGTTGAACTAGAGGTGGTCTCAGGTAGGTTAGTGCCAAAAGGATTAAATCTGGTATTTGGTTCATAACAAATCTTGTAGAACTTCTGTGAGTTAATGTTGACTGTGCAGATGCAGGTCAGGGCAAGATGTTTACAGGAGGATTAACAGTTTCCCAAGCAAGCATGTCTTCTGTTTCCATGCCAAGGGAAAATCTGCAGACATGAGCCAATATAGCTTGACACCATTGATATCGACAGGTGTTGCTGTCACAGTACCAAGAGTTGCGATAAATATTGCAAGTATCTCACCCAATCCTCTAACAGCTCTGTCAATCACTCACTCTGTATTGATACATTCTTAACTGACTCTGAAAAGATGAAAGGCAAAGTTGATGTCAGGAAGATTTGAAATCAGAGCATGAAGAACCATAACAAATATCATGAGACAGTTTAGCCAACACTCTAATAAATCTACCAGTTCACACTGCATTATGTCTTACCCCATATATAGCTGGTACATTTATATTGGCCCCCAAAAGATGAAAAGCAAAGTTGAACATGGCAAGATTTAAACTCAGAATGTAGAGATCAGAAACAATATCACAAGGCATTCTTTCCAACTCTCTAACTTAGATTAAAATTGTATGGTGTTTTAATTTATAGGTGCAGGCATGGCTTGCTTCCCAACCACATGGTTCCAGGTTCAGTCCCATTACATGGCATCTTGGGCAAGTGTCTTCTATAGCCTTGGGCCAACCAAGGCCTTGTGAGTTGATTTGGTAGATGGAAACTGAAAGAAGCTCATTGTGTGTATATATATATATATATATATATACATGATGTAACCACACGTGAATCGTTGGCGATTCACGATTTTTTTCCCTCCATCTTCCTTTTCTATTGGACTTTCAGCTGTCTCCTGTTTCTGAAGAAGAGCTTTGCTCGAAACATAAAACTACCTTTCTTTCCTTCTCTGAGTGTCTGCTAATACTTTACTTGTACCACGTTCTCGCGTTGGGGTTTGTTCTTTGTTTTATATACCCCCACACATATATATATGCTTTTACTGCAAACGGTTTTGTTAAGCTTTGCCAATTTTTATAATTCTGTAAAGAATAATAATCATAGTATTTCTATAAGCTTAGAGCTTATAGCAATCACCATGCAATGATTAAAAAAAATAGTCTAATAATGGGGCATATAAGTCCTCGACAGAAAAAAGTAGGTTCAGACTATTTTCTTTAGTCATTGTACGGTGATTGTTATAAGCTTTAAGCTTATAAAAATACTATTGTTATTAATTACAGAATATATATATATATATAAATTTAGAGGTAATACTTGACAATTGTAAGCACCTGTGTATGCCAGCTCGTGGTTGAGGTGAAAGAATAAATTGTAAATCCAAAAAATAACAACAAAAATACAAAGGATTCTGCGGTACACGTGTTTCAAGCTTTATATCAGTGCATAATTTACAATACAAAGCTATCTTCAGCCGCAAAAGTATTTCTCTCCCAGGAAATTATATCACATCGGCGTTAAATGAGGAAGAAAGGTGTGATATAAGAGGTGAAGATCCTTTCGGTATTTTGTATAGTACTATACCTCGTATAATTCTCCATTTACACATAATTTCTTCGGTCCTCCGAAAACCGTCCATGCCTTGCCACGATTCAGTGTGTAATATATATATATGTATATA
>NC_068985.1:44164945-44172897 GCF_001194135.2 Octopus bimaculoides
ATATATATATATATATATATATACATATATATATATATATATATCTGTGTGTGAAGCTAGTATGCTTCACTGGATGTGTAATGTCAGTGTGCATGCACCACAGAGAAAAGTTGGGCATAAGAAGCAACAGCATCAGATGTTGTGTGAAAGAGAGACGACTGCACTGGTATGGTCATGTGATGCATATGGAAGAGGACAGCTGTGTGAAGAAATGTTGCACTCTAATGGTGGAGGGAACGTATGGAAGCAGTAGACCTAAGAAGATATGGGATGAGGTGGTGAAGTGCAATCTTCAAAAGTTGGGCCTCACAGAGGCAATGACAAGTGACTGAGACCTTTGGTGATATGCCATGCTTGAGAAGATCTGTCAAGCCAAGTGAGATCGTAGTCATGGCCGATGCTAGTGTCAGGTCAATGGCACCCATGCTGGTGGTGCATAAAAGCACCCACTACACTTTCAGAGTGGTTGGCATGGAAAACGGACGTATGATGATGATGATATGTGAATCTGTGTTTATATATGCAAACAAGCATGCAAACACACACATATGAACAAGTGTTTTCTACTATAATTCTGGACTGCGCAAAGCCTGCTGTATACCTACTTACCCTACCTACTTATATATATATAAGTGTATGTATGTTTGTGTCTCCTTGTCTTGACAGTATATGAATGTTGTGAATGGCGGTCATTCATTTCCAATATAAAAATGTGTCTCACCACGGGGAAATATTACCTTGTTTGGAAAGCTTGGAAACAGGTAAGGGTTGACAACAGAAAGGGCATCTAGCCATAGAAAACCTGTTTCAATAAATTCTGTCCATCACATGCAAAAATGGAAAAGTGGACATGATACATAACTGACAGCTATTAAAGATATTAGATTATATTTTGTATTGAGTTCGCTTTTGCTTAAAATTCTTTTCCATATAAACATATATATATATATATATATATATATATATATATATATATATATGCACATACACACAAGTACTTTCACATGCAATGTTTTCTTCCCAATGAAAAGTTTCAGACTGAAAGAAGAATGCAAAACATATTTTACTATTCCATGTCAGAATTTAGTATCCAATTGAGGAATATGTAGAAAGCAATGAGATAAGTCAAAATATGAAGATATGAAGTCCAAAATGATATTGGATATAAAAATTCTACACTTCAAAAGAGATTCACCTAGTTTAGATATCAGAAGAAGATGGGGAGCAGAAAGTGGGGCTAAGGCTTCTTGTTTTCTTTTATTCATCCTTCTATTCCAAGTGGCTGTACAGTCACAGTGAATTAGCACCATTGGAAAATGCTATGCAATAACGGTAAATCAGTGCCAGGGAGATCAAAGCAGTGTATGAACATTTTACCTATTGATGAAGAAAGATAACAGGTCAATACGATTGATGTCTGCAAATTGCTTTGGAGGCTTGACAGTTTTGATGGCGATTTCCAGACATGTTATTCAATGAATGTTTGGATAATTTACAGTCAAGAACTCCATCATCACCTTCCCTACCACTCCAAAGATTCATTGCAATTGTATTTGCTGTGCGAAACCTACTCACAGAATATTGCCTTGCTTTTGTATATGATGTAAAAGTGGCTGTTAGGGGAAATCAAAAAATATAAACAGCTTTACACACGACATGATTTACCATGAATTGTCAGTTGGTTTATGAAATGAAATACTGAATTATAAATTGGTGTCATACATTGATACTAGGCATGTTGTCGGTGGTGGTGTTGCTGCTTTTAGCTCCAGTATTGATCAAGCAGAACTATGATGAAAAGCATTTCAGCTATAACCAACTTGTATGCTTTCCCAAACGTAACATATCTAGAATTATATAATCTAATGTATCCTTCCAATTAAAAAACTGCAAGGTGTGAGTCAAGGAAGATTTGGTTGTTATTTCTAGGAATGCTAACTACTCTGTAGGGATCACTGGTTGACTAAACTCAGTTTAAGAAATAAGGGGTGAGTGATACCTTTCTCAAGCCTTGATCTCTCACTCAATTCACTGTTGCTGCCACCACCACTGCTACCACTTGCTCCTTGGATACTTTTAACAGGGCTCACTCAGTTGTAAGAATCTGGACTAGGTCTATGTTTTGTTTCGAGGACAACTCCTTCCTTTCCATCTCAAAGGGTTATGGATGCAGCCCTTCCCTCCCTCACTCATTGTTGTTATTGTTTTATGCCTGCTTTTCCATGTTGGTATGAGTTAGTCAGGTTTTCAGAGGCAGTGGATTCCTTCTTTGTCACTAATCCTTTTAGTTGTTTTTTACAGTATGCTAGTAAATGGGGTACCAATATAAAACTGGGATACACACTAAGTTCCTTCGCTAACCAAGCAGTTAAAAGCAGTGATGTAAATGGATGTAATGGCTAAGACAGAAAAATGAAACAAGGCCAATGATTTGACTGCAAATCAACAATGGTTTGCTTGCTGAATTATTTATTAAAACAAGCCAGTATGTATGTATTTGCTCTTTGTTGTCAGCTAGTTGTTGCTGTTCTCTAATTAGGTTTAGAAATAGCCAATTGAATACACATCTGAAATTATATTATATATAACAAAACAGGAAAGTGGAAACTTTTTAGGCACTATTCATTCTCCATTACACATGTTTCATTTACTAATAGGAATTGCATAGTTTTACATGTTAGATAGACATGTGAAGAATTTCTAATAGGAAATTCCTTACATATCTATATAACATGTAAAACTTTGTGATTCCTATTAGTAAACGAAACACATGTAACACAGAATACATGATACCAAAAAATTTCCATTTTCCTGTTTTGTTATACAATAACTCTGCAAATATTTCCACAATTCTCAATTTTAATATGTATTTTGAACTAACATACAGCAGTAATTGTAGCCACATATTGGATTGTAATAATGGAATAAACAGATGTGCTTCTTCAAGAGGAAACAGCTGGGATTTACCCTAACTACCTATATAATATGTATGCGTACGTGTGTGTGTGTGTGTGTGTGTGTGAATGTTGAAGCCTGGGAGCAGTTGATGGAAGACTGATTGGTTTGGCAAGAACTGATCTACAATGGTTGTAAAGCATTTGAAATATGGGAATCGAAAACAATCCACCTTGGAACCAGTGCTTCATATACAGAACCTAACTTCAATCTTAGACACTTTTATCTACCTGAAAATGTTTGTAACATCTGCAGTAGGATTTGTTTATCTAACGTTGGATATTGCTAGTTGTTTGA
Source organism: Octopus bimaculoides (assembly GCF_001194135.2). Taxonomy (NCBI): domain Eukaryota; kingdom Metazoa; phylum Mollusca; class Cephalopoda; order Octopoda; family Octopodidae; genus Octopus; species Octopus bimaculoides. Next base: position 44,168,198 of record NC_068985.1, read on the forward strand.
GATCTCATGATGGCATTTACTAATTGAAGAGATGGCCATCTTCTGTAAAGAAGTGACAAACACTACATATAATCCAGATGTAAGAGTGTTTAATTAAAACAGTGGCATCCAATGAAACAACTAGTGATGGATGGATATGTGTTAGCAGATAGTCAAACAAACAAGTCACAATGCCTAAAAACAGTAAACTTTTCTTTGTGATAAAATAATTTATTTCATTTTGTAAATGTGTTCAAGCTACTGTATTTAGTTATCTGCACCGTATCACAGTTACTGTATTTAGTTATCTGTGTGCTGTATCACAGCAGTTTCATCTGGTTTTATCAATTTTCTGGTCTAAACTAGAAGTTCTAAATTGCCATTCATATGACCCTTGATATTCTATATAAGATTTTGTTAAAGTTTTATTCTACAATAAATTGGCTTTACTTTCACAATACACAAAATACTTTAATAATTTTTGTATACAATTCCTAATGATATTTAATTATAAAAATATGATAGGATTTTTTTAAAACACCAATGGTTATGAGGGACCATCTGAGTAAAACAGAAATCAAAGGGGTAAAAAATTCATAGGTAAAAAAATGGTTGAGAAACACTGTCCTAAACCATTTTTAGTTGGTATGCCTGGAGATTTAGATGGTGTTTGCAAGGGTGAGAGACAATAGATGGACTGAGGTGGCAATTTGTAATCCTAATTCTTAGAAATTTATCACACCTGAGTGAAAATCTACCACAAAACTTGGTTCTGGAGAAACAAAACATGGTCATTTTTTTAAAGGCCCAATATACCTTGTGCTAAACTGTGAAAAGTAATATTTCTTCATAGCATCTATTAATAAATATATTGACAGAGCTGATAAGAGGTTCGTATCTTCTTTCAGGGATACATAGTATCATTGGTGTGGAGGCACAATGGCCCAGTGGTTAGGGCAGTGGACTCGTGGTCACAGGACCGCGGTTTCGATTCCCAGACTGGGCGTTGTGAGTGTTTATTGACCGAAAACACCTAAAGCTCCACGAGGCTCCGGCAGGGGATGGTGGCGAACCCTGCTGTACTCTTTCACCACAACTTTCGCTCACTCTTTCTTCCCGTTTCTGTTGTGCCTGTAATTCAAAAGGGTCAGCCTTGTCACACTGTGTCATGCTAAATATCTCCGAGAACTATGTTAAAGGTACATGTGTCTGTGGAGTGCTCAGCCACTTGCACGTTAATTTCACAAGCAGGCTGTTCTGTTGATCGGATCAACTGGAACCCTCGACATCATAAGCGACGGAGTGCCAATAACAACAAGTATCATTGGTAGCAAGACATAAATGCTTAACCCTTAGGTCTGTCTGGTTGGCAGGTTTCTGCCATTTAATACCTTTGGATATCTGCTACTAGTTCAATGCTGTTAAATGACACCCCATTAAAACAACAAAAACGACACTCAATTTAACATTTCCATATATTACATGAAATTAATTTCTAAAGAATATTTTTTCCAATTTTTGTTTTATCACAAATTCTATAAATCATTAAATGAGCAATCACATCTTAAAGAAACCCCTTTGCCACCACACACATGCATGTACCCTGCCCTTCCACCTGCTAGCAGCTGTGAAATTTATTGACAGACATATGGATGCTGACTTGGAAATGATTCATCTCACATTATGGAATGTCATGAATGGTATCTTTAATAGCGCCATGTTTATTAGAAGCATTTTATGCTTAGACATTGATCAGCAGTAAGTTTTAAAAAATATTCCACTGTGAATAAATCTTTATACATAGCCATCATCCATATTCAACCTGAGATCATTCTGTATATATTTCATTGAATCACTAACATGCATTCTAACCAGGGACATCTACATTTTTTTTTTCTGGTGTATTAAACTCAGGACTTGATCATCCTGTGTATTAATCCATTTGAGGATAGAAAAGTCAAGTTTGAGGTAGATTTATTAGCTGCTATTTCTAATGCCTTTTGTTTGGTCAGAGCAAATACAGACACAAAGAGACACACATGTATATACATTACAGGCTTCTTTCAGTTTCTATCTACCAAATCCACTAACAAGGTTTTGGTTGGCCCAAGACTATAGTAGAAGACACGTGCCCAAGGTACCATGCAGTAGGATGGAACCTAGAATCATGTGGTTGGAAAGCAAGCTTCTTACCAAACAGCCATGCCTGCACCTAATTTTTCAGTAATTAAGACAAAATTTAGTCAATTATTCTTTTGCTTGTTTCAGTTTGCAACCATGCTGGAGCACCACCTTTAGCTGAAGAAATCGACTCCAGGACTTATTCTTTGTTAGCTCAGTACTTATTCTATTGGTGTCTTTTGCCGAACCACTAAGTTTCAGGGATGCGCTGACATCAGTTGTCAATCAATGGTAGGAGGACAAACACAGACACACACACATAAATATATATATATGACAGGATTCTTTCAGTTTCTGTCTACCAAATTCACCCATAAGACTTTAGTTGGCCCAAAGCTATAGTAGAACACACTTGCCCAAGGTACGATGCAGTGGGACTGAACCCAGAACCATGTGGTTGGGAAGAAAGCTTCTTACTACACAGCATTGAATTTGGTGGAATTTGAACTCAGAAAGTGAGAGGAAGTAACTAAAGACCACTACACTACACCTTATGTCTGCTGACTTTGAGACTCATCACTAAATATTTCATCCAATGCTCTAGCGATTCTGCCATTCAACAAAATAATCATATGTGCTCTTTAGCAGTCATCAGGAATTGATCTGGACTTTAAATTAAAACAGTTTTCTACCACAAATCCTTTACTAGAGGTGGCAATGGAATGGTTATTACATGGTTTATCAGATTAATGAATACACAGACATACACATACATGCACACTAAAAAAAAAAAAACCTAGCTTTCATGTCCTCATCACTGTCATGACTGTCTCTACCACTACCACTACCCCCACCACTACCATCATCACTACTACCACCACTACCATCACGACAATAACAGAGGCATTCACAATCACAACCATCTGTATTGTTCATAATATACAAACCAAGCACGAAAGAATGGACTCTTAAATGATAGCGATGATGACATTCATCACTACCAGTATAACTATCTTTAAGATAGGATATGGTAGAGGCCCTCAACAGTTGAAGAGATTTAAATAGCATTGTATTGATTCCATTGACAGTTACCAATGATAGTTAGTAATTCAGAATCACAAGACCACAGAACTACAGAATTAAAGAAGCACACATCACAGAACTCCACAATCACATAGCCACGGAATCACACAGCTCCCACATTTACAGAACCACACGACTATATATCCATAGAACCATGCAAATACACATCCACAGAAGTACACATGTACATGTTTACAGCGCCATACAACTCCACAATCACATAACCACAGAACTATACAGTCACAAAGTCACACATCCATACACCGCAGAACAACACAACAAAACACTACAGAATTACACATGTTCAGAACTACTTAAGATATCTGAATCTAACATTTGTTAAATACTGAATAATAAAGGAGAAAGAAAAAAACAAACAGACAAAACAAAACAAGCAAATAAACAATTGATGCTATAACAAAATCAGGAAGAGAACTGTTATGTTAATACAATATTCATGCTGGTAGCAAGAAAAATGGCAAGAGAGTAGTATGGTGATTATGTCTCAAAGAAATGGAAATCTTAGCTTTAACAAATAAATTTGCTTGTAGTGTATGGACACATCACTGATGATAGCCACTTCTGGCTATTTCTGTTTACTTCCCCTTTCAGTCATTGTTATAGAGGGAGCTGCTGTAGTGGATGGCTCAAGAGTTCAAAACAATTCTTCAATGAAGTCAGGGGTTGTTGTTGTTTTCTGTTGGTGATTTACTCCAAGCCAGTTCTGATCAAGCAGATGTAGGACCAAAGTTGTTCCATCCATAACCGTTGTCTTTTTTTAAATACACTGTATACATGTCTCTATTCAGTGACTTGAGATAGACTTAGCTGCTATTTCTAGCAGGCAAAGTGGGTACATAAAAACTTGCTTGTTAACCTCATGGACTTAGGATGGGGGAGGAAACTGCAGTGTTGCTTCTCTAATCCACACCATATGTGTGTGTGAATAAATATATTTACATATACAGGGTGTGATGGGTAAATTGCTGCCATATTATATTTTTAATTTCAAGCATGTCATTGTTTGTTTTTGATTTTGTCGACTACACAGTATTGTAGGGAACTGTATGTGAGAAAAACAGCTCCATGACGCAATTCTCTCTGCCAGAAATTTGGAAATGACATGATGTACTGCTTGATACTTGCACTGGAAGCACCAATATGAACATTTCAGAGTGTTTGGGTGTCAATCTGAGGACACGTACCAAGAGTGATAAAAATCAAACATACAGTCAACATCATAGTGTTTGAAGTGATCACTAGTGATGGCGACATTATGACTCCATTCATCTTCCCACATGGACTCAGACTTAACACAGAGGCCTACATCAAGTGCTTGGAGGAGGTAGTGCTGTCCTGGGTCAAGAGGGTGGCTGCTGGAAGACCCTCTGTCTGGCAACAGGACTATGCACCATGCTACACAAGCAGGAAAACCCAGTCATGGCTGTCAGACAGTTTCTGCGACCACATCACCCCTAACATCTGGCCACCTAACTCCCCAGACTGCAGCCCCCTTG
>NC_068985.1:44174825-44175317 GCF_001194135.2 Octopus bimaculoides
GTGGTGAAAGAGTACGGCAGGGTTTGCCACCAACCCCTGCCAGAGCCTCGTGAAACTTTAGGTGTTTTCGCTCAATAAACACTCACAACACCTGGTCTGGAAATCGAAACCACGATCCTTTGACCGCGAGTCCGCTGCCCTAACCACTAGGCCATTGCGCCTCCACTATATATATGTATATATATATATATATACACACACACACACATGTCTGTGTGATGCGTATGGATGAAGACAGCTGTGTAAAGAAGTGCCAGTCTCTAACTGTGGAGGGAACCTGTGGATGAGGTAGATCTAGGAAGACATGGAATGAAGTGGTGAAGCATGGTCTTCAAACGTTGGGCCTCATGGAGGCGATGACAAGTGGCTGAGACCTTTGGCAATATGTCGTGCTTGAGAAGACTTGTCAAACCAAGTGAAATCGTAGTCGAGACCAATGGTGGTGCTACATAAGTGTCACCCATGTCTGTGACACATAAAAGCACATTAAAA
>NC_068985.1:44175327-44179861 GCF_001194135.2 Octopus bimaculoides
ATGGTGGTGCTACATAAGTGTCACCCATGTCTCTGACACATAAAAGTACATTAAAAGCACTCATTACACTCTTGGAGTGGTTGGTGTTAGGAAGGGCATCCAGCCTTAGAAACCATGCCAAAGCAGATCTGATTCAGTCTTCTGGCTTCCCAGTTCAATGAGAGAGACAGAAGATGAAATATATGAGAATCTTTATTGATCACTACTATTGTTTCAATCTATCTAGTATCAATCCCTCATGGGTAGGATACTGCACAACTGGTTTAGGTGTATCCCTTGGTGTAGGTGTGTCTCCTCAGGTGATTTCAAGAGGTATCTCATTAAAATAAACTTTGTTTTGCACAGTTTATTACTGCATGTTTACTTCTTGGGCTTTGCAAACAGAAATTGGAAATTGAAGGATACTGCTTTTTGTATCTGATCATTGTTATTGATCCTCTATAACAGTGAACCAGTATCCATCAATTTGCAATTTCTATCTACAAAGATCAAGAAATAAACATACAGTAAATAAGTTGTGCAAAACAGGTTATTTTAATGAGATACCTCTTGAAATCACCTGAGGAGACACACCTATACTGAGGGATACATCTCAACCAGTTTTCCTAACAGTTGAAATGATTTGAACTTCTTTGTGACTTGTCCTCCTTCCTTCTATTCTTTCTTTCATATCGCCAGAGCATTCACACACTACCACTCTCAATGCGTCAATTCATTAACTCTTACCTTTCTCATTCCCCAACTCCACAGTTCAAGTTTCCAAGATAGCAAGTCTACTGCCATGACATTTTTAGTGCTAGCTCAGACACAGTTCATCTAGGTATGTTTGGGTAGGGTAATTGAACAGGTACTGTGTGGTTATTGTGCGAATTTTGGAGCAATCAATATTCTCTCATCATTTATCTAAGATTACATATGCATGTGAGTGCACATACACACACACACACACACACACACACACACACACACACACACAAACTTAAGACTGGTTCAAATATATTTGAGATATTTGAACCGCTAGAGATTTTTACTGTAGTCTGATGTGGAGAAAAGATTCTCATTTAAGGTAAAAAAGGTGTTAAAACACCACACTCAGGTCAGAGTGCCTTCTATTGAACTGATGGATGTATTTCAAACATTTTTGTTCAAGAGAGGCAACTCTAAGCATATTAAATTTCCTTCATCATAAATCAGTTAATATAGTTTGATTGTGCACATATAGTTTTCTTTTTTCCTTGTTAGGTCTAGAAGAAAGGTCACTGTTCAAGAATGTTCTAGGCCCATTTTGAAATCAGTGAGACTGAAGATAAAAAAACCAAAAGATGAGCTGGTAATAACTAGTGTCTTTGAACATAGATCTGCTAACTGGATCATGTCTGACTTGGCTAAACAACAACAAAACATCAGTCGATACTTTATCTACATCATGATGTGATAACCAAAGCCAATTTTTGTTTTTAATCTTTAGTAATCAGAGAAAGAAAAGTCATAGATTTGTTTCTACACTTATTGACATTAACAGAGAATATTCCTTGTTATCCCTCCAAAGTTCCACGGAAGTATTTGAATGCAGCACAGCAAAGTTAATAAAGGACAGCTCACCAATTGTCTAAAAACCTTTGCTGAGTTGATATACCACAACTGACAGATTCTTTTCATCACATTGTGTGAGATTCTCTTTCTATAGGATGGAATTAATTCAATTATTGGTTTAACCATTAAAGATACTGCCAACTATGCTACAGCCATAGACCAAATGTCTTTAGGTTTTTATTTACAGGGCTCACTATTCACTTCTTTCCATAATTAAATATTGAGACAGATCATCCAGTATTACATATATGTGTCTTTGTGTGTGTGTGTATATATAATATATATGGAAAGAGAGAGGGTGGGGTGGGAAGAGGGAAATGTTCCTAATTTTGGCACATATAATGGTTACTGTATTTCATTGTAACCCTTTCTTTCCCTTTCATGTTTGACCTAAATTCCAGAGCAACAATCAATAATTTTTATGGTTGAAGCCATCTGCAGACACGCTGTTAGTTCTAAATGTACTTGAATTCATTTTATAAAATCTATACTCCTGAGACATACCACTTATTATTCATAATAAATGTCTTATTATTTGCAACTTTGTGATTACTCATATGGAGTGTGTTGTAGCATTTAACAGAATAATTGCTATTTTTGTTAAAGGGATTTCTGAATGATAACAATGTAACATCAGCATGTCAATCAGACCTTTGTTTTTTTTATTTTATCATTATTTTTTGTAATTTTGCTATCTCTTGAGGAATACCATACCTACGAAGTAGATATGAAAAGATGAAAAAAATTGAAGAAAAAAAAAAATAAAATAAAAGATTAAGCTCTTCGAAGATTTTCCCCCCATGTCTATTCATTCAGTTATTTTTTATTTATTTATTCCCAGGAGTTGCAACAAGTAGGAGACAGAGAGAGAGAGAGAGAGAAAGAAAGAAAATTTCTTCTTTCCAAACAATAATCCACAATTCCACAGGGGATGTTGTCATTTGTAAACCTCTCAATACAACTCTGAGAATCTTTTCAGTCTTGTTTCAATACGGTTTTTTTGAATCAATGCTCAATAGTCTTTGTCTGGCACGTAGATATTCTAATGAATGGATACTTTAAAGTAAATTTCCTGCAATTCTCAAACCACTTCCGTAGATTCTTCAGACATATCCTGAGTGATTCTTTGCCAACATTCAATAAATTATATATTATGTTATATTGTGTTTTTTAAAAAAGTTTTCTTATAAAACGTGTGATATCTATCTATCTATACACACACACACACACACATATATATATATATATATGTATATATTACATGTGTGTATATAAATGTGTAATGCAATGACCTGTCAACAGGAATTACACTGAAGCATTACAAACTAAACATAATACCATATCTCAGTTGCTCATCTTGTAAAAATAGTTGTTAAATCTCTCTTCACCCTTTAGCATTCATATTACTCTTCGAAATTTTATGCTTATTTATTCACCTTGTTTTGACTTCATCATGCATTACTTCATAACTTTAAGATTTCAATGATGTGATTGCTTATTTTTAGAATGATATAGCAGGGTAGATGTGAGAGAGCAAATCTGGTTGGTTTGAGAACATAAAACAGGTAGAATATTTTAGCTGGATTTGGTGGGTTTAAATGCTTAAAAATTAAATTGTACCCTCTTACTTAAGTAAGGAAAGGGCAAGTAGGAAAACTTTCACCCAAATTTCCCCAAATAATTTCGGAACCCCTGTCCCATATTGCATTAGAACAAAGCTGAGAACAATATTGTTTAACTACAGATCATAAATGATTGTAAGGCATGTGGCTTAGTGGTTAGGGCATTCAACTCACCAACGTAAGGTCATGAGTTCAATCCCTGGCCATGTGTTGTGTCCTTGAGCAAGACACTGTATTTCATGTTGCTCCAGTCCACTCAGCTGGCAAAAATGAGTTGTACCTGTAATTCAAAGGGTCAGCCTTGTCACATCCTATGTCACGCTGAAGTTCCCACTGAACTACGTTAAGAGTGCATGTGTCTGTGGGGTGCTCAGTCACTTGCACGTTAATTTCACAAGCAAGCTGTTCCGTTGATTGGATCAACTGGAACCCTCGTTATCCATAACCAACGGAGTGCCATTTTTTTGTTTTTGTTTTTAAATGATGAGAGGTGTTCAGCCATGACCATCCCACATCTTTCTTTCAGGCATTGTATATCTAGGACTATGCTATTCAATGTGGCTCTCTCTCTCTCTCTCACCCTTTTCAAATTGAAGAAAATTTGGCTGTTATTTCTAGTGGATCAAGTAACCAAATAGAAACGCTCTAGCTAACAGGTAACACAGTTGTGGTTGAGGTTGTCTAGCTAACACCTAACATTAGTGTACAGGTAATATTGGACCTAAAATTGTATAGTGGTGGTGGTAATAGTAATAACGGTGGTTGTGATAGCAGTAGTGGTGGTGGTGGTAGTAATGGTAGTAGTAGTAGTGGTAGTAGTAGTTGTAGTAGTAGTGGTGGTGGTGGTAGTAGTAGTAGTAGCAGTAGCAGCAGCAGCAGCAGCAGTGGTGGTGGTGTTAATAGTACAGATGGTCTTTGAATGTTTGAAGAAATGGAGACATCCTATTCAGAAAAGTATCCTAAACTGAACCTGTGACATTAAGATGTTATTTAATGGCATTAATTGATTTTAACATTTCTACAGAAATTATCACAGCAGTAACAATGCACAATTATAGCGCATGATTGTACACTGGACAGTATTTTTATTAGATTTCCTAATATTGCACATAAGTCTACTCATCATAATCATTTAACATCTGTTATAGTAATATACTGCAGGTATGTTTGTGTACATGTACATATGTGTGTGTGTGTTTATGTGCGTGTGTGTATGCTTTTTTTTTTTTTTACTAAATTACACATTTTGCTGATGCATACCAGCACCAGTCACTTTGGAATGCATATGTATATATATATATATATATATATATATATAT
>NC_068985.1:44180681-44188474 GCF_001194135.2 Octopus bimaculoides
TGAAAGAACTTGTAGAAGATGGTTTGCAAAATTCAGAAGTGGAGATTTCAGCCTTGAAGATGAAGATCGAACAGAACGTCCAGTTGAGTTTGATGATAAGCTCCTTGAGGCATTACTTGAAGAAAATCCTGCATTATCAGTTGAAGAATTGGCAATAAAGCTTAGTTCAAACCATACAACTGTTCATCATCATCTTCAACAACTTGGAAAGGTTCCTAAACTTGGAAAATGGGTGCCTTGTGAATTATCCGAAAGCAACCACAAATCCCGAGTTGACATCTGCTCTTCTCTCCATTCTCACAAACTCATGTCACCCTTTTTGGATAGACTTGTGACTGGTGATGTAAAATGGATCTCCTATCGAAATGTTAAATGTCATAAACAGTGGCTTGGTAAAAGGGAAAAAGCTCAATCTTCTCTCTATCTGGTGGGATTGCAAAGGAGTAATTCACTCAATGCTCAAGTCTACTGTCAGCAATTAGAGCATTTGAACCAAGCTTTGAAGAAAAAAAGACCCACATTAGTGAATCGAAAAGGGGTGAAGTTTCATCAGGACAATGCACGACCCCACACTGCAAAGATCACATCACAGAAGACTGAAGAGCTTGGTTGGAAAAAATTCCTCATCCACATTATTCTCCCAACCTTGCTCTCAAGCCAATCTTCTTCACTAGAGGGACTGTCCTTAACACTTCTGCTGTGGAGTACAGGTCTTCTTGAATGCAGCAAGGTGCCAGGCATCTCAGTCCTTTGTTATCTTACTTGAAAGATTCAGCATCTTCAGGTCGTCCTGTAGTACTTTGTCCCACATCTTCTTGGTTCTCTCACTTCCACTTGTTCCATCTACTTTGAGAGATCAGCACTTTTTTATGGAGCTGTCAGCATCCATCCCCATCACATGACCAAACCAGGGCAGTCTTCGCTCTTGCACACAACATCTAATCTAATTCCTTTGTTGCTTAGTTTCTCTCTCAATACACTCGCACTCTGTTGGACATGTACACTTATAATGAATATGTCATATCTAATCTTTGTCTCCAGCATCAGTTACTACAGACACAAGCTTAGCTGTAATGTTAAGAAGCTTAGTTTGCAACTCCATAAATTTGGGGTTCAGTTCTACTGCATGGCACCTTTAGCAAGTGTCTTCTACAATATCCCTGAGCCAACCATTATTTTGTGGACGAATTTGATACATGGAAACTGCGTAGAAGCCTATCATCATCATGTTTTAATGTTTATGTCTATGATATGAGATTGGACAGTGAATCAAAAGACTGCATTGTGCTCCAGTATCTGCTTTGGCATGGTTTCTCCAGTTGGATGTCCTTCCTAATGCCAACCACTTTGCAGTGTGCATTAGGTGCTTTTTATGTGACACCAACACCAGCAAGGTCACCACGTAGCTTGCAAGTCAACAAACCCAGAGAGGAAAGGTGCTGCATCTGTATATTAGATTGGGGTTAGAGTATATGTGTATATATGTGTGTGTGTGTGTGTGTGTGTGTGTGTGTGTGTGTCCGTGTGTGTGTGTGTGTGTCCACTGCTTGACAGCCATTGTTGGTTTTATTTACCTTCCTGCAACTTAGCAGTTCAGCAAAAGAAACTGATAGAATAAGTACTGGCAGTTGATCTGTTCAACTGAAACCTTCCAACATTGGTGCCCTAGCATGGCTGCAGTCCAATGAGAGAAACCAGACCCATACCAATGTTTTAACTTAGTTTAACACTGGCAGCTAACATTAAAAATAAAAAAATAAAAATGTCATAGCTAAATACCTGGTTTACTAAAGTATATTACCACCAACATTGCCACTTATGGGCAATATTCAGAAAAACAACAAGAACAAAAAAAAAACAAAATAAAATAAAATAAAAAGAAAGCCAAAACAGTTGGGCCCCATCCCCATCAAAAACTCCTGTGTATTCCAAGAAGAGTTAACAGTTCAGTTCTGAATGACCATTCCAGAGTGATTTATGGAGTTGTTTTTTTACAGAAAGTTTAACATTTGTAAAGTCATTCACTTGTTCATTGCACTTATACTGTTAACATTTAACATCATCATCTCTCTCTCACACACACACACACACACATTATCATGCATTGCACACAGGCACACATCATTGCAAACAAACAAAAGCTACTACATAAAAGCCTCTCTAAACTATTTTCTCATATATTACATAAACGCGCGTGCGTGTGTGTGTACGTATGTATATACATATATATATATACACACACACACACACACACACATACTTACACATAAACACATACAAATATACATATATATATATATATATATATATATATATATATATATATGCATACACACACACACTGCACACATATGTCCTATTGATTGCTGCCAAGAGCCTGTCTGATATACGAAGAACAATGAAAAACTTCAGTCATTCATTGTTCGGTTAGTTTCCTGCTATTTTCCTTACTCATACTACTTTGTCAATTTACTCAACTTTTTCATTTGACCTTTGTCTTTTTTCTTTCATTCTTTTAATTTTTTTATTTTTTATTTTGTAACACAAACATGAAAAATATCTGACATTTCAAAGGATTGAAGTTTGGATTCCAAACAAGGCAGTGTTTTATATTCCTTGAAAGGAGAGGATACCAATGCCGATGCTAATGATGCTGATAGTAACAGACACTAATGTTATTGTATTTCTTCCTTTCACAAATTTTCAACCATTTTATAATAAGTTATTAGATACTACAAATTGTAAAGAATCCCAAGTGGGCTGAGTCAAGCGGGTAGTGGACTCTATGCTGAAGGTTAGTGTTTTAAATCTCATCACTTTTGATATGTTCTGACCATTGGACAAGAATTCCACCCTTCCAGCTAGTGTGAAGAAGCATGTATGTGGCGGCTTGATCAGCCAGAAAATTTAACGAAAATCTCCTTCAAATCACACCCCACCAGCTTAAAGGGTACATAGAAATGTTATCCAAGATAAACCTTAGAAAAAAAAAAAGGATAATGATACTGAAATGCTTCTTGTTCATAGGTCTGTTTGTTCTATCACAGCAGAGACTGACCTTCAGTAAGTCTGGGAGACAATTCCGGACATGCTTCAGTATTATTTGACCTCTTCAGTGAAATGGTCTTACTAGATCTTGGCATGATGGTGAGACATAAAGAAGTTGACTAAATAAACATTGACAAAAGTGACAACTTAAAGAACATAAGAATGAGTTTATTATATTGTGTGACTGACCTTCGTGCCGGTGGCACGTAAAAGCACCCACAACACTCTCGGAGTGGTTGGCATTAGGAAGGGCATCCAGCTGTAGAAACTTTGCCAAATCAGATTGGAGCCTGGTGTAGCCATCTGGTTCACCAGTCCTCAGTCAAATCATCCAACCCATGCTAGCATGGAAAGCGGTCGTTAAACGATGATGATGTGTTTTGGAGGTGGTAGAACAAATAGAGAGAAGATGGCAGGACTATGGGGCTAGAGGTGGGAACCTGTTGGTGGGTAGCTCTGTGCTAATCATTTGAGTGGCTTTCTTTGATACTGTCTTTTTTGGGATGTTGCTATTGTTGCTATGTATGTTCCTATATTGAACTGGGTTGGATATGTCTGCAATACATCCCCTCTATCTCCAGAAGCATTGATACTGTCTCATCAATAAAGATCGGTGGCTACATTAACTCATGTCCAAGTAGTTATTCTATAGTAAGTGATTAAGCCTTTTCAGCTTGATGAGTGCAGAGTGTACCAGTGCCTGAGGTGGCTGTTCAGACTAAGGGTGGTATAAAAGAGCCAGGGACATCTATTTTAGGGGAGAGTTGGTAGGGGATGAGGAAGTGCGAGTCATTCTCTACATCTTCAATGTCTGATCTCTGCCTCTTGATGTCTGTTATTTTCCATCTGCACTGTTCCCTTGATGACCTGCCACTACTTTGGACGGTCCTTGGTGGATAGTCTCCCAGGTGTTTGGGCCAATGGAGCAGTGGAGGTGAGTGCCCTGAGCTGGTCTTGAAAATGTAAAGCCCAACCATAATGTCCCTGCATTAGTCTATCCTTACCACATGCATCTTTCACAAAGGGGAATGCTACATGACTACTCAACTTCCTAGAAATATCTGTGAAATCTTCCTTATTTCACTATTTTCCATCCTAAATCTTCAAGAAAGCAGACATTGGAGATGAAGTCTGGGATACACTAACTGGCACTTCAGTTATGACAACAAGGATTGTAGTTGAAACAAACAGCCTGCTTATGAAATTAATGTGCAGACATGCATACCCTTAACATAGTTCCCAGGGAGATTCAGTGTGACATAGAATGTGGCAAGGCCGGTCCTTTGAATTATAGGTACAACTGATTTTTGCCAGCTGAGTGGACTGGAGCAACATAAAATAAATTGTCTTGCTGAAGGACACGATGCACTGCCAGGAATTAAACTCACGACCTTACGATCTTAAGCCAAATACCCTAACCACTAAACTATGCACTTTCATCTGGGATACACAGTGGCCATAAAGAAAAAGACAGGATGATCACATCTAGAATTCCTCTGCTCATTGGTCTGCTTAATTGAGGTTGTCTTGGAGCAACACGTAACTTTTGCTATCATCTTTGATACCTGTTTCATTTATCTCCCTCAACATGTATCATCTAATTAAAGTACTAGCACATAATTAAATGGCCATAACCAAATGACTATAATTAACTGGCCATAATTAGACACCCATAATTAACATAATTAGATGGTCATGTCCCAACTGAAAATAAAAAAGCTGATGAGACAGATGAAGAAGTATCTACATACACTGTTGCTTGATCTGCTAGAAATAACAACCAAATCCCCATGAAGTCTCTGATACACCAAAACATAGAGTGGCCATGGATAGAATAGCTAAATCATAAGATTTCTGGACCAGAGGCTAAAACAACAAAATCTAGAACAAGATGATAGGAGTTAAGACTGGTCAACGTTTGTCAAATATATTTAGCAATGCTCAACAGCAGTCAAATATAGTTAGTAATGGTCAACATTGGGCAGATATATTTATAATGATCAGTAGTGGTTAAACATTTAGCAATGGTCAATGATTGTTAAATATATGTAGCAATGGTTAACAAGTGTCAGATATATTTAGTAATGCAGATATTGCTTCAAGTATAACTATTTGTTTTTTTAAGCGCAGTGTCTGGTTGCAGGCTGAAGATATGACAAACTGATAATGCTATATCAGCTACAATAGTTGTAGTTGATTGACAATTGACAAGTCCCTTAACACTTTGGGGGTTGTTGGGGACACTGCAGCCAGGCAGCATACCTAGAGAGAGAAAGCCTGGCAGAGTCCATCCCTCTCCGGGCTAAACTCATTTCTACAGCTGAGTGGACTGGAGCAACGTGAAATGAAGTGTTTTGCTCAAGAATGTAATGAATTGCCTGATCCAGGGATCGAAACTACAATCTTACGGTCATGAATCCAACACCCAAACCACTAAGTGATGCGCCTCCACTAATGGTACTCATTTCTACAGCTGAGTGGACTGGAACAGTGTGAAGTGAAGTGTTTTGCTCAAGAGTCTTTTTTGCCGAACCGCTAAGTTACGGGGAGGTAGACACACCAACATCGGTTGTTAAGCGATTGTGGGGGCGAACAAACACAGACACACAAACATACACACACACACACACACACACACGCAATGGGCTTCTTTCAATTTCCATCTACCAAATCCACTCATAAGGCTCCGTGCAGTGGGACTGAACCCAGAACCTTGTGTTTGGTAAGCAAGCTACTTACCACACAGCCACTTCTGCACTTATATATATATATATATATATATATATCATTGTTATTATGTAACCACATTACAGAGTGTACTGGGTGCTTTTTATATGACATCAGCATCAGTGATTTATACATGGCACCAACATGGATACTTTTTCTGTGGTACTGGCATGAGTACTTTTTATATATATATATATATATTTTGTCAGACATGTGGTACTGGCATGAGTACCTTTTATATATATATATATATTTTGTCAGACATAATTGTAGCTGTGGTTGTTTCAGTAACGGTTTATGTTGGTAAAAACCAAGAAGAGAAACAAAACTAAGAATTTTGTATGTGTTTGTCTCCCACCACTGCTTCCCAATTGGTGTTGGTTTGTTTATGTCCCTGTTACTTGCTTGGTTCAGCAAAAGGGACCAATAATGTAAGTAAAAGGCCTTAAAAAAACAATATAAATACTTGGGTCAATTCGTTTGACTGAAACCCTTCATAGTGGCGCCCCAGCTTGGCCACAGTTCAATGACTGAGATGGCTGTAGTCCAATGACTAAAACAAGTAGAAAATAAAAAATAGTTGTGGTTGTTTCAGTAACTTTTCACGTCGGTGAAACCAAGAAACGAAAGAAGCCAAAGAATATTATACAAACTCGGTGTGTTTTTTGTATTCTTTATGAGATGTCTTGGAATATCCTAAAGAGATTCTGTATATAAAGATAAAGAACTCAAGATAACACAAAGATGGCCAGTGCTTTAAATTGTTACAGTGCAACGAATTCAATTCTTGGATTTATATGCTCAAATACCACCACCACCACCACTACTACTGTTGGTGGTGGTGCTGCTGCAGTTAGTGCTACTGCTGCTACCACCTTTGTTAGTATCCACTTTTCTATGCTTGCCTGGGTTGGAATAGAATTTGTTGAGGCAGATTTTCTACAGCTACATGTTCTTCTTGTTGCCAGCCTTTTATTTCCAAGTAAAGTAATATCCCCATGACCAAACATGTTTTCTCGGAAAATTGGGAACAACAGACACCACTTGCATGGTGGTGATATTCGTTTACAGCTACTGCATGAAGTCAAGACAATGAAACAATAACCTCCCACTTCCACACACACACATATGATGGGACTGAACCCAAGATCAGGTTTGGAAGCAAACTTCTTACCATACAGCCATGTCTACGCTTTTCTTGATAAATAAATGATCTGCATGTGGTTGTTGTTTAACCCTGGATTGGCCCAGATCAAGAGGCAGATAATCAAAGAAGTTCCAACTATAACCATCCTATTTTGTTTCCAGTGATAGCACAGCTAAGGGCTAATGGATTGACAGAATCTTTAGAGTGTTGTCCAAAACAGCTTATGGTATGTACATTATGGGTTGAAATTTCTCATGAAGTCAAGTTTGCCTTTCATCTTTCCAGGGTCATCATCATCCTTGTTTAACGTCTGCTTTCTATGCTGGCATGGGTTGGAGGATTTGACTGAGGGTTGGCAAGCCAGAAGGCTGTACCAGGCTACAATCTGAACCTGGCAAGGTTTCTACAGTTGGACACCCTTCCTAATGCCAGCCACTCTGAGAGTGTAGTGGGTGAAAATGCCAGTCACATATTGGGGGCAATATAATCAACAGTTACATTTTCTCACCTTTCTGGTTTCATTCTTTTACTTGTTTCAGTCATTTGACTGCTGCCAGAGTTTTAGTCGAAGAGTTCAATCTCAGGACTTAGTCTTTGTAAGCCTAGTACTTACTCTATCAGTCTCTTTTGCCGAATCACGAAGTTATCATCATCATCGTTTAACGTCCGCTTTCCATGCTAGCATGGGTTGGACGATTTGACTGAGGACTGGTGCAACCGGATGGCTACACCAGGCTCCAATCTAGTTTGGCAGAGTTTCTACAGCTGGATGCCCTTCCTAATGCCAACCACTCAGAGAGTGTAGTGGGTGCTTTTACGTGTCACCCGCACGAAAACGGCCACACTCGAAATGGTGTCTTTTATGTGCCAC
>NC_068985.1:44189844-44195000 GCF_001194135.2 Octopus bimaculoides
GGGACCCCTGTCAAAGGCTTTCTCCATGTCAACGAAAGCCAGGTACAGAGGTTTATCCTTGGCTAGATATTTCTCCTGCAGCTGTCTCACTAGAAATATGGCATCAGTGGTGCTTTTACCTGGCACGAACCCAAACTGCATCTCATCTAAATTGATTCGCTCCCTAATTAGTTGGGCTATGACCCTCTCCGTAACTTTCATAACCTGATCTAACAGCTTGATGCCTCTGTAATTATTAGTATCTAAAGCGTCACCTTTACCTTTGTAGCAGTTTACTATGGTGCTGCTACACCAGTCATTGGGTATGACTCCTTCGTGTATCACCTGGTTCGTAATACGGGTGACTAGGCTGTAGCCATCACCAGCATCAGTTGTCAAGCAATGGTGGGAGAACAAACACACACAAATATGTGTGTGTGTTTGTGTGTGTTTGTGTGTGTGTGTGTGTGTGTGTGAGAGAGAGAGAGAGAGATAAAAAGAGAGAGAGATGGATTTCTTTCAATTTCTGTCTCACAAATCCACTCACAAGGCTTTGGTCAGCCTGAGGCTATAGCAGAAGATACTTACCCAAGGTGCCACACAGTGGGACTGAACCCAGAACCGTGTGATGGGACTTGTGACTAAGTTTAAGATGAATACAAGTGTAATTAGGACCAGAAGAGTTAATGTGTCTTTTCATTTTTAACTAGTAAGGTGTGATTTAAAGGAAATTTGGCAGTTATTTCTAGCAGGTTGATTGACTGTGCAGAGATCCCTCCACCATCATTCCCTCATTGTGCTTGGTGATAAGTATGTCTATCAGTCATTTGCATGCCTGAAGATAGTAGAAATAATACTTTTGTTACCAAATTTCTGATAAAATATGCTGCTTTTGTTTCAATTAATTTTGAAAATAATGAAGAATTTAGTAAAATAACTATCATTATTAAGCTGGTATTTGGAACATCAGTTACCATGAAATTTTGATGAAAGGATTTCAGTTAGATCACTTTTATCCGGTAGCATTTAGATTACTCCATTAAACGTAATACATCTTCATTCACATTGATTTGAATTAATCATGAATTATCTTGTAGCTTTAAGATTTCAATAATGTGAGTGCTTAAGTTTTGAATGACTTTGATAGGTATAGGTGAGAGGCCAGATTTGGCCAGTTTAACTAATAAAACAGGTAGCAAATTTTGGGTTGGATATGACCGGTTTAAATGCTAAAGGGTTAAAAGAGGGACATTGTATCTTAAACCAGAGGTGGTCTCAGATGAATTCATATCAAAGGTGTTAAAACAGCTTTAAGCTCTGATAGAAATTGGCTCTGAATGATCCAAGAAGATTTCATATCTAAGTATTGAATGGAAACTAAAACAGAATTATTCATTTTCCAGATTATTTATATCTCTTCTTTGGAGTGTATATTTGATTAATCTGCTGCTATATACATATCTAAGAATATGAAACCTAATGAAGATGATAGGAGTTTAAACTGATTAAATATTGTTTAGAAAATATTGTAAATATAGATTTAAAGGTGAGGCTAATATTCTGGAAGATTATAAATCTTATTAACAATGCCTTCGATATTATATGTCCTAAATATTTAGACATCTAACTCTTTTGTTAATATATTTCTGTTGAGATAACACTGCCTTTGTTTAATTTATTTTGAAAGTAATAAAGGCACAGATATGGCTTTGAGGTTAAGAAATTTGTTTCCTAACCATGTGGTCTCAGGTTCAATTCCACAGTGGGATACTTTGATCAACTGTCTCCTACTATAGCCCTGGGTCAACCAAAGCCTTGTGAATGGATTTTTACATGGAAACTGGAAGAAACCCACCATACACATATGTGAGTGTGTATGTTTATCCCATTATCATTTAAACCAGCCATATCCTACCAATTAATTCTACCTGTTTTATGTTCAAACTGGCCAGATCTGACCTCTCACACTTACCCTACAATGTAATTCTAAAAATAAACACTTACACCATCGAAATTTCAAAGCTAAGAGATAATGCATGATTAATTCAAAACAATATGAATACATAAGCACTGAATTTGGCAGATTAATATGAATGCTAAAGGGTTATGTGTGTGTGTGTTCCCTAATCTTGACATCACGTCATAGTTGTAAACAACCATCACCATCATACAAGCAATATTGTTTGTTCCCCAGTCTTCTGCGAAAACCATGTCTGGCCACTGAGAAATATTTCCTTGCCTGGAAACAGGTGAGGGCTGGTGGCAGGAAGGGCACCCAGTCACAGAAAATTCTGCTTCAGCAAATTCCATCTGACCCATGCAAGCAGAGAAAAGTGGGCATTAAAGATGATGATGATAATAATGACAATGATGATGATAATGATGGCGATGAAAGAACTTAGTAAAACAAATTTGTCATTATTAAGCTGGTGTATGGAACTTCAATTAACATGAAACTGGGATTGAAATTTTAGTTTAGAACACTTTAAGAGATGACATTTTTACCATAAAACAAAGGATGGTCTCAGGTGGGTTGGTATAAAAAAAGGTCAAGAAAACTAAAATCTGCCTAAACTAAAATGGTCAAAACTGGAGTTCAATTGCTATCAGTTGTCTTCGATAGATAATGGAGAACCAGTCAATATGTTTGTTTTATGTCTATTTTCCCATGCTCACATAAGCTGGGGACGTATGAGGCAATATTTTAAAACTGTTGTCTGTAATCAAGTAAGAGCTTCTTTCTATATTTATTTTTGCGTGTTCTATTGTTTTTCTTTTTTCAAGCACTGAGTGATGGTACATATTGTCAGCAGGAAAGGTGAAACATCACATCAATATTTCACTCAAGTCATTTGACAAGGACAAGTGAATCTGTGAAATGGTAACATTTGCATGCACACGCACTCATAATAATTGTATAATTGTTAAAGAGAGCAACAAACGTTAAGGCAAGACAAACATCTCAAATCATATTCATTATTATTATTGGACTTCATCTCTTATCCTCTGTCGTCATTTTATTAATCTATACCCATCTCATTTTCCCTATTTGTCTCTGATGACGGAATATACCATACTCTGGGATATCTCAGAAACAGCTGTAAGACTTCGAATTTTTCCAATAATAATAACGTATATGACTTGAGATGTTTGTCCCAGAATGATGATTTGAGTGAAATCAGATGCATTTTTTTAAAAACTCACTTTTATTTGTGTTTATCATGTTTAATGTGTTAAAAGTGCATAAACTTTGAATTTTGGTGATAATTTTATTTTCATTCCTGTTGGACCCCTCTTATTTGTCCATGACAGCTTTTTTTTTAAATTTGGCAGCAATCATTTTCTTTTCTTCCATGCCCAAGATTGAGCAATTGTTTAGCTGAGCTTAAAGAACACATTCAGTTAACAGTGCAGGAGCTAACTCCTGAAATGCTCCAAATTGTGTTTCACAACGCTAAAGAGAGATTCGAAGTATGCAGGGATACAGACATGTTGAACATTTTCAATAAAAGTTTGACATAAGATTTATAAATCTATTTGTTTTGGTAACAAACATAAAATTCTGTCAATTTAAAAAAAAAATTGCTCAATTTCATTGAAACAGATAGTTAATTCTGGAACACCCTGTATGGTGTAGTGTTATTAGTTGTTGCGTTGCTTGAGTAAATATTAAAACCAAAGGTCTTCTCACTGTAAACATCCCATCTTTTTGTTAAGCATATTGTATCAAGAAGTATATTGTTCTAAATGTATCTCTCCTTTATAAGCATGGCTGTGTGATTGAGAAGCTTGTTTTCCAATCATGTCACCTTGGGTCCAGTCCCACTGTTGGACGTTGGACAATTCTCTTTCATTACAACACTGTGCCGAACAAAGCCTTCTGATGCCAGTGCTGGCTGACTGGTTCCTGTGCTGGTGGCACATAAAAAGCACCATTTAAGCATGGTTGATGCCAGTACCGCTTGACTGGCCCTCATGCCGGCGGCACGTAAAAAGCACCCACTACACTCTCAGAGTAGTTGGCATTAGGAAGGGCATCCAGCTGTAGAAACTTTACCAGATCAGATTGGAGCCTGGTGCAACCACCTGGCTTGCCAGTCCTCAGTCAAACTACCCAACCCATGCCAGCATGGAAAGCAGACGTTAAAGGACGATGATGATAATGATGATGAAGAACTCACTTATTATTGTCATATAATAAACAAACAAAAGTTTGTGTATGAAATTGATCTTTTTTCTACTTCAATTATTACATGTTTTTTTTTTCTTATAAAATACACGTATACAGAAAGAGTAAATCTATATATATAATAACACTTTGATTGTTACTCCCAAGAAAGAGTAAAAGTAATTACCCAATCAACGACAGGTTTTAATGTTGGTATATTTATATATCAAATTAAATACACAATCGAAAGAATTACTAATTGTTTCATGTTATTATGATACTTGAACAGGTATATTTATAAAATACGCCATGTATCTTAAGGGGTCTGTTTATGCATTATATATACTTTAAAAACAAGAACGCTGGACACTAAGAAAATAAGAAAAAGATGGTTTGTGCATAGAAAAAATGGAACAAGAAAAAAGAAACGGAATCAAGAACTATGATCCTCATCCTCCCTGATATATATATATGTGTTGGATGACTTGATAGGAATTGGCAAGTCTGAAGACTGTATCAATCTTGAGTGTCTGCTTTGGCATATATAAAATAGAAGAAAAAATCAGAAGTAACTAATGTTCCATTCCTAAGTTTATATACAAATATAATTTTCATAAGGAAATGAAATGAAACACTGCTTAATTCTTTTTTACTTCCTTTTTTTGACCAACAGGATGAAAGCTTCTTGACCAATCAGATCCAAGCACCACTGCAACACTGATGGAAGAAGTGTGTTGACCGGAAGGGAGACTAAGTTGAAAAAATAAACCCCATTTGGTCACATTCCATGGGAGTATGTTGGTCAGCCTAAGAACTTTTCAGCCAATCTTTGTATGTACATGTCTCGCACTTGAATCATCTTGGAATGTCACAAACAGTTAAGCATTACTTCTGTATAATCTTTTTATTATTATTACCGTTATTAATATTCTACTCTGTACAACAAGAACTTTTATTTCTGTGTGCATATATATATATATATATATATATATATATATATATATATATA
>NC_068985.1:44195334-44199349 GCF_001194135.2 Octopus bimaculoides
ATATATATATATATATATATATATAAAACATGACAAAGGTGGCTAGATGCAATATAAAACAAAAAAGGAAAAATTCAATTGTCACTAATATATATATGACAGGTTTCCATACTGTTTCCATCAACAAATTCTACTCATACAGCATGTGTGTGCATGCTTGTGATTAACTGTCTCTTTACCTGAGCTAGCTGTTGTTTAACTCTGGGTCAGCTCTGATAAAGTAAACCTATCAAAGACCAAAGATGTTCCACTATGATCATGAGCATAAATAGGACCACGTGCCCAGGTGCAGGGGTTGGAAGTGCATCGTCTAAAATTGTTTGAGAAGTGCAAAATCAAAATTTGCACTCCTACTTACTTCTCTTGGGTTTAGAAAGCAATGCATAAAACGTGATCTGTAAAAAGTAACTTGAAGTTAGGTTTCTTCTCAAAGAACAAAATTAAATAAATAAAAAAACAACAAAATAACACCCTGTTTGTAAAACATTTTGGACCTGGGTTTGCACCTGCTAAGCAAATTTCATTTGCAAGCCAGTGAATATATATTACTCAGTGTCCTTTACTTTTAATAGTGAGGGGTAATTTGAGGGAAATTTGGTTGTTATTTCTAATGTGTTGGTCAACCATATAGACTCCTCCTTGTTATCTTGCAAGGGGCTCCCTTATTACCTCCTACTGAGGCTCCCTCATTAGCACAGCATGTATCATAGGGGCTTTAATCTCATAAGAGCAGATCAATTTTGACAGAACTCTAAAACTAAAAGCATAAGGTCAGTCAGTCTTCTAGTTTTTGAAAAATAAAGAAAATTTTCCATGACATGTCTGAGACTTTGCAGTCCTCTTTGTTGAAAATGACGTTAGATCTTGACCTAAGCTTTCAACTGAAAAAGAGAAGGAGAAAACCAAAAAGAAAGATCAGTCATAATGTCTCCAGCTTCTGATAAAGTTTACTGCCTTCCCTCTATCAAGATAAGAAAAATAACCTCCAGCAACCAAAGGGGCCATGCTAGCAAGCCCAGAGAAATGTCAGACAATATACCCACAACATTTAAAGTCAACCTGTAGATCCTGTGAAATGGGGTTATCAAAGATGCCAATTGAAGGTTCATTATATCAGGAGCATATTTTGGTAATAACCTGCCTTTTAATTTATAACTTTCATTTGTTCTTTCACCACACCCACCTGGAGGGACACCAAATCTCATTGGAAGATTAATAGATTAATTTTCAAAAATGTCCTGCTTCCAGATGTTCTATTTTATCAGAATGAAACTTTTTGAAAAGGTCAATGAGTGAGTTAAAATCTCAACTAGAATCATAACTGTACTGTGTTTATTACTTTTATCTGCACAAAAACATGGTCAACACCCAAAATAATTGGCTTGACAAATACGATATTATGCGCCATTTCCTTCAGAATGTCTATCGTTTAAATAGTGAAGAATGAGGTAGCTGAGAGCAATTGGAGTGAATCAAGTTAAGTGGGTGGTGAGTTTGTCTCTCTCTCTCTTTTACATTGGTGTCACTTGAGAAGCTTTACCCAGTCTCTTACTTTTAATTTTAGGTGGAGCATTTAACACAAGTGCAGATGACTGATTTGATAGGACACAGGATGATGATGTGAGAATTTGGTGGTTCATATCCTACTGGATCCCATGACGATAAAAAAAAAAAGAAAAAAATGGTTCAGTCCACCTATGTCAAAATGATTATTCGAAGTAATAACTCTCTACTGCAAGCAGTGCTAGCATTATAAAGTTTTGTCAGTTGGAGTGGTGAGTTCAATACTACAATAAACTGGTGTCTGATCCAGAGGAAGATTTGTCATCACTCTTTCTCATTACTCCATCCTCAATCATTCATTGTTGATATTCATTACACTCTCTCTCTCTCTCACTTTCATTACTTTCTTCTATCCCTCCCTCTTCTTCCATCATGTCATATTTTTCTTTTCAATCATCTTACCAACAACCAGCATGCAGCAACCTTCAATGTATCTCTTACATTGTACTTGTCTCTGTCACCCTCACACATCAATCACTCTTCCATTGGTCACATTTCATTGAATGAATATCAACAACCCAAAGAGAATTCTTTGATTTGCAGAAGACATGGTAACCTCTGTAGTGCTGGTGCTACGATAAAATGAATCCAGTTATTCTGTATAAAGTGGTTGATGCTAGATGGGGTATCTTGCAATAGAAACCAGAGTAAAAATGGAATGTACAAGCAAGACATGTTCCTCAGATCTGTCTAGAGTGGTACTCTCAGTAAAAGCTGGTTTGGACTGTGACAATCTTTTCAATGTATGCCAACATGGAAAGTTGATGTAAAAAAGTTGAAGAGATGATGATACTTAATGCTATGGAAATACTGGTTCGGTGAACTGCAGAGGTTTGTGAAAGGATACACACATTAAAAACTCAAAACAATAGAGAACATTGAAATACATAATTGATGATGCATACACACACGTGGCACTCTGTCGTTTACGACGATGAGGGTTCCAGTTGATCCAATCAACTGGAACAGCCTGCTCGTGAAATTAACGTGCAAGTAGCTGAGCACTCCACAAACATGTGTACCCTTAACGTAGTTCTCTGGAGAGATTCAGCGTGACGCAGAGTGTGACAAGGCTGGCCCCTTTGAAAAATAGGTACAACAGAAACAAGAAGAAAGAGTGAGGGCAAGTTGTGGTGAAAGAGTACAGCAGGGTTCACCCCCCCCCCCCAGCCGGAGCCTCGTGGAGCTTTAGGTGGTTTCGCTCAATAAACACTCACAACGCCCGGTCTGGGAATCGAAACCATGATCCTACAACTGCGAGTCTGCTTCCCTAACCACTGGGCCATTGCACCTCCACGCAGGGGTTCAGTGAAACAAACAGGATAAATAGAAATCACTATATGAGTATACATACACACAATTAGTAGAAAGTTAGACAAGTAACTCAAGGGCCACAATTTCATGCCTAGTTCTTATCAAAACTGATTAAGTGCCATGCACAAAGCATTTTGTCCTTGAGTCTGGGAAATTGATTCTCTCAAATGCTCTGGTGGCTCATTAAAGGTAGAAGATATTGTCTGCTACCTAGGGTACCAAATTAGTAGGGGAAGGATGCACAAAGAGTGTAATAGCTAGAATAAGAATAGGATGGAGGAAATTCAGAGAGCTGTTACTTCTGTTGGCTATGAAAAGTTTCTCTCAGTGAGTGAAATGAAAATTGTATGATGCATGTATACAGACAACAATTCTACATGGTATTGAGACATGGACCCTGAATGCAGAGGACATGCAAATGTTAGAGAAGAATGAAGCTAGGTAGCTCTGATGGATATGTAATCTAAGTGTGCATATTCGACAGAGTGCTAGTATATTGAGAGAGAAGTTAGGCATAAATAGAATTGGTTGCTGTGTGCAAGAGAGAAGACTGCACTGGTTTGGTCATGTGATGCAGATGGATGCCAACAGCTCCATAAAGAAGTGCTGATCTTACAAAGTAGATGGAACATGTGGAAGAGAGAGTTCCAGGAAGACATGAGATGAAGTACTGAAGGACAACCTCAGGACACTGAACCTTTCAAATGAGATGACGAAGGACTGAGATACTTAGTACCTTGCTGTACTCAAGAAGACCTGTGCTCCACAGCAGAAGTGTTAAGGTTGCTCCCTCTGGTGAAGAGGATTGGCCTGCAAGAGTCCTGTGCCAGTGCTACATAAAAAGCACTCATGCTGGTGCTATATGAAAGCACTCATACAGTGTATTGTAGAAAGCATCCAGCACACTCTGTAAAATGGTTCTCTTTTTATCGGTCTCTTTTGCTGAACCGCTAAGTTACGTGGACGTAAACACACCAGCATTGGTTGTCAAGCGATATTGGGGGGACAAACACATATATATATATACATATATACGACGGGCTTCTTTAAGTTTCTGTTTACCAAATCCACTCATAAGGCTTTGGTCGGCCCGAGGCTGTAGTAGAAGACACTTGCCCAAAGTGCCATGCAGTGGGAC
>NC_068985.1:44199359-44205873 GCF_001194135.2 Octopus bimaculoides
AGACACTTGCCCAAAGTGCCATGCAGTGGGACTGAACCCGGAACCATGTGGTTGGTAAGCAAGCTACTTACCACACAAATCTCTTAAGATTCAGTAACAGTACTCTAAAGTAAAGATTATATGCCAACATAATGTGGCAATCCTGTTTGGGATGAATGTTACTGTTATTTAACTCCCGGAAACATCGTCTCCGGCTGGCTATACAATACACAATCTGTGTCCTTATATTTTCGAACAGGGGAGTTTAGCACCCCCACTCAGCACAGAGCAATATCTGTGGACTGCAGTTTCTGGGTTATTTCCACCTCAGCACTGCTCGACTGAGATGGTGCTGCTAAATTCCCGTTCAAAAATATATATAATTTTCAAAGTGACACAGAATCACTGATCTAATAAATAGAAAAATTATTATTTCTAAATCTTTCAACAAGAGACATTCAGTAACAGTATTTATTTATTGTAAGAATTACAATCATGTATTCAGAAACCCCATACATGTATAAATTAGTACAATGCCATTGATGAGGTAGCAATGAGACTTAGTAATTGGTTCTTCTTAGCTCTTTTATGTGGGTTGTGCAGTTTAGTTATTTCTCCTGTTTACTCTCTGCTGCTGTCGAGAAGTTAGCTATAAGACTGATACATTGTGTTTTATTAGGTCTTTTGAATAGGTTGTATCATTTAATTGTCTCCCTTGTTCACACTTTCTTGCTTTAGATAATAAAATGGAATCATCCTTCATCTCTAGCTAATCTTCTTCCTCTTCCCTCAACAGATAATTACTGATGGGAAACAAAGGTCACCAAATTGTAGGGAGATGTGAATGAAGGGGACCACAGAGCTAATTTGAATGATAGTTTAGAGGCTTGAAGTGGAAGGTTTTTTTTTGTTTTTGTGTTTTTCCAGTCTACAAGGGGTTGTTAGTTATGTGTATGTGTGTGTACATTAACAAGGACTGTCAGTTTTATGAATGAAGTTGTATCTAGTAGCTTTTGTTGTTTTCTATAGTACAAAGTATTTCATGAATCACTTTCCTTGGTGTTTATGGTAACTAAAGAAACGGTACATATACTCTTTTATTCATTTCAAGACAGAGGCAATGACAAGACCGAGACCTTTGGAGATATGCTGTGACTGAGAAGACTCGACGAGCAAAGTTGTTTGGAGCTGTGGCCGATACCAGTGTCACATAACCAGCCCATTTAAAAGTACCCTTGAGAGACCTGTTGAGTCAAGTGAAATTGTAGTCGTGGCCGATGCCAGTGCCACCTGACTGGCTCCCCATGCCAGTGTCATGTAAAACGCACCATCCAAATGTGGTTGATGCCAGTGCTGCCTGACTGGCCCCCATGCCGGTGACAAGTAAAAACACCCACTACACTTTCGGAGTGGTTGGCCTTAGTAAGAACATCTAGCTGTAGAAACTTTGCCAGATCAGATTGTAGCCTGGTGCAGTCTACTAGCTTGCCAGTCCTCAGTCAAATCATCCAACTCATGCCAGCATGGAAAACAGACGTTAAACAATGATGATGATGATGTATTTATGTGTGCGTGTGTGTGTGTGAGTTTGTACCATTGTCTAGACATCATGTAATGGTTATAAATGAGCCTCATCATACAAGCAAAGCTGTTCATTTCCAGTCTTCTGTGAAAAACATGTCAATCAGAAAATAACATCTTGATGGGAAACAGGTGAGGGTTGACAACAGGAAGGGCATCTGGCCGTAGAAAATCTGCATCAACAAATTTCATTCGATCCATGATGATGACAATGATAATATGGAATATATGTAAAATGTGTCGTACTTGCCAAAATAAATAAACATCATCACGTTGAACAGTGGGAAACACTAAGCAATTTTCATACACATGGCTATGATGATGTAAATGATGTTCACGATAATAATGATTATGAAGGTGATGCTGGTGGTAATGATAATAGCAATAATGATGATAGTGATGACCACCAAGGATGAAGATGGTCGTGATTGAGATGCAAGTAAAAAGTAATTTCTTATGATTGATTTACAATATTTACTTAATTTATTATTTAATTACCATACATCAAATAACACCAGTTGTTGTTTATTCCTCCCTTCCCAAGTCAGTCTTGATCAAGTAAATCCATCATCATAGACATTCTAGCCAGTATCATTCCTATTTTTTAGCCTATCCTATGTAGCCTTTCAAGTTTAATGCACCAGGAAGTGGCATGGCCAAAATTTGGCTGCTATTTTTAGTAGACTGATCAATCACTTTGAGGCTTTCTAGTTCTATAAACATAACTGGGTGCAAAGAGGGATTAAGAGAACTCAGAGGAAAGGAATCTCTGCCATCTCCCATTTCCTACCCAGTCAATCAGCCAACCAACTGCCTGGTCAACTACCCCTACATTCTATCACATGCACACACAAATACACAAACACACGTGCACACACACACACACATGTACGCCAAGAAAATTACACAACATCTACACTTCCTCCCTCTGCATACTAATTCTGTAAAGTGATACTCCTTTATACAATTGAGTTAATAACCAGCATGAATGACATTTGAACTTTTAATAGGGGGGAGGGAGGAAAAATGTGGGGTGAGTGGGTAGAGGTGAAGGGAGAGAAGGGCTTTGTGAGATGAGGCCCTTTAATGTTGTTCAGTCAGTGTGCTATACATAAAGAGGGAAGAAAGGGGAGAGAAGAGGTCTGCAAGATCAGACAGACAGAAATATGTGTATGGGTATGCATGTGTGTGTGGGTGTGTGTGTGCATGCATACTGCTACAACACACAGGAAACTAAATTGTTCATCCAGTGATTTGTTGAAGTGTGCTTTTTTGTTTCTTTTTCTTTCACAGCTCAAGCACACTTGCTCACACTTCATGTCAAACTATATGTCACTTGTAGCTTGTGTGTGTGTGTGTGTATGATGGCTGGCTAAATGGTTGTTAACAAGTTTGCATCACAATCATCATAAGATGGTGGGTTTGATCCCATTTGGCAACACCTTGGGCAAGTATCTCTAACCATAACTTTCACTTGACTCAAACCTCAGAAATGAAAATGAACAGAAGAAAGCTGTATGGAAACAAATGACTGACCATAACATTTTAGCCACCTACTGTTTCACCTGAATTAAGTCTGAGGGTTACATTGATGGTACAGTGTTTTTAGGCAAGGTTAATTTTTCTTAATGATTTAAAGTTTGTTATAAAGCTGTTAACCCTTTAGCATTTAAACCAGTCCTATCTGGCCAAAATATTCTACCAGTTTTACAGTCAAACTGGCCAGATCCAGTATACCAAATTTACTCTATAA
Organism: Octopus bimaculoides; assembly: GCF_001194135.2. Lineage (NCBI taxonomy): Eukaryota > Metazoa > Mollusca > Cephalopoda > Octopoda > Octopodidae > Octopus > Octopus bimaculoides. The sequence continues at coordinate 44,202,673 of NC_068985.1, forward strand.
TGTCACTCTAACAATAAACAGTCACATCATTGAAATTCTGAAGCTACAAGATAATGCATGATTGATTCAAAACAATGTGAATAAATAAGTATTACATTTGATAGAATAATCTGAATACTAAAGGGTTAGTGTTATGCTATAAATTGTGATATATGCAATACTACTTCAATATAAAGCTGATAATGTCATGTAAGCAGTGCTGGATTAACCATTAAGCAAAATAAGCATGTGCTTAGGGCAATCAAAGGAAGGCGGGCACCTTAGGAATGGTAAATAGTTTATAGCACAAAAGAAAACACTTTAAATTTGCTAAAATAATATTCAAAGTGGTTTATATGATTGGAAGTATAATTTCAAAGTGTTCATGGTGTCATAGTGAGGATCTGATCAAAGACTTTGTGATTAAAAAAAAGTTGGAGAAAACGTTTCAAATAATAAATAAAGTGGAAGTATACAAAAATAAATATTATTTTTCATCTTACTGTTAGTAATCATTTTGGAAAATAAAAATCTATTTTAAGTGTTGATGCCAGTGCTGGTGCCACTTAAAAAGCACTTAGTACATTTTGAGGAGAGTTGACATTTGGAAGGGCATCTAGCCAGAGAAACCATGCCAGAACAGACAATGGAGTCTGGTGTGGCCCTTGGCCTTACCAGCTCTGGTCAAACTGTCCAACTCATGCCAGCATGGAAAATGAATATTAAATGATGATGGATGATGATGTTTATTATTGTTTATATTTTGAATTACATATATATGAGGGCATGAAAATCTTTGAAGTGCTTAGGGCCTTAACCTGGCCCTGTATGTAAGAGTCTTGTCGAGAAAGGTTACTTTCATACAAGCCTGTTGAAATTGTATGTATTACTAATTTTTTTCTTGGGTTTAACTGAGGTGATGAGTGGTAAAATGGAAAAATACAGGAAAAAAACTGGTTAAGAAACACTAAACCATTAGAACTAGTAGTTGTAGTAGCAGCAGCAGTGTCTTGATATCCATTGAAAGTGATGGAACCACTGAATACATTGTCCTAATGTAGTAATCTAATAAAAAATGTTTGTTGCCTTCTTTGGACAGACCCATGAAAGGAAGTGAGCTTAATACTCATTTAACCAATGAGTGGCTTTATGAAGATCTACCCAAAATGACTGAGAAGATTCAACAGAGAAGAATGAGAATTGCTGGTCATTGCATCAGGCACCCAGAAAAACTTGTATCAACTAGTCTTATAGAAATCAGTTGAAGGAAGAATTAATTGAAGAAAATGTCTAACCTATGTGGATAACTTGCTTCAGGGCAGTGAAACAGCAAATGTAGACAAATGAAGAACATGCATGGGGGGACTGTAAAAGATGGCATGCTTGCATGAAATCATTGAAGTGTCTGGGAGGATGACTAAACTAAACTAAAACCTAAGTTTTACCAATATACTCTTCAATGATGTGGGTTACTTATTGCACACATCACTACCTTACCTCTGAAACTTACTTTCGGTATAAACAAGGGAAAGAAGATTCAACAGAGAACAATGAGAATTGCTGGTCATTGCATCAGGCACCCAGAAGAACTTGTATGTCAACTGGTCTTATGGTAGTCAGTTGAAGGGAGAATCAACAGGGAAAGAAATTGTCTAATGCATGTAGACAACTTGCTTCAGGACAGTGGAATGGCAAATATTGATGAATTAAGAACATGCATGAGGGACCGTGCATTGAAGTATCCAGGAAGGTGGCCAAACTAAAACTAATACTACAGGTACTTTATTAAAACACCTATCAATGATATAGTGATCCCACCAATTGCATTATTGCGCAAGAAGCTTTATGTCACCTCAACATATATTTCAAGCTTGGCTGAGTGTGTGATTATATGTTAATTGGTTCAAACAAGGATACATGGTGGGGGTCTATGAGACAACATGTAAGAACAGTCATCACAGCACAGGGTCTGTGATGACCATGTAGAAATTGTCTTGGGTCTGTGGGGGTTATGTAGAAATTACTCTCAGTCAGTGAACACTGTGTACAAAACTGTCATTTTTCTGGATTTTAAACTGACATCTTATTAACCTGGAGCTGCTGAGAAACCTCAGACTTCATTGTAAATTCTATTATATTGTCATGTATAATTCAGTGAAAGAGAGAGAGAGAGAGAGAGAGAGATAGAGAGAGAGAGAGGAGTGTGTGTGTGTGTGTGTGTGTGTGAAAGAGTGAGTACATGAAAGAGAGACAAAGGGGATAGAGAGGTAGATTATACATGTGTGTGTGTGTGTGTGTATATATATACATGGAAAGAGAAAAAGTGAGAGAGAAATTTTCTCTTAGGACATTGGATGTCATCTTAGCTTGTTTCGAGAAATTATTCCTTCCTCCTTACCTCACCACCACTGCTGCAATTACTACCCCAACGCACCATACAACCACTGTCCCCCCCCCACTCGACCTGAGGTAGTAGTAATAATAGTTCAATTTGTTTGTCTTTTCATTTGTTTCTTCCTGTTTCAATATAACTGTAAGGAGACACAAGAGAGTGGTTAACCCTGTTTATGACAAGTTTTTGCATCCATGCAGGAATGTAAATTGGTTGATATGATTAGATCCACAGTCAGAAACAGGGTCATATAGTAGAAGACATTGAAGAGGAGGCAGATGATGATTATGAGGAACTATCAACAACTAAATCTATTGCATAAAAATTACAGCAGTACATCCTAGAAAATCTAGCTCTGGCTGTATACACACATGCATAATAACACACACATATGAAGGGTGCCGAAAAGTTCATGGCTTGAAGGGTATCATGAAAGGCCTGGTTGGAGGCCCAACATTCTGAGTTCTTTTACAGGGTTTAGAAAAAACTGAAGGACCACTGCAATAAGTGTGTGAATCTGAGATGGGAGTATGTTGAATAAAATCATAATCAACTGATCCTCCTGTATTTTCTTTCACCCAAAGCCAGGAACTTTTCAACACTCCCTTGTATAAGTATGTATACACACACATACAATCATCATCATCATCATCATCGTTTAACGTCCGCTTTCCATGCTAGCATGGGTTGGACGATTTGACTGAGGACTGGTGAAACCGGATGGCAACACCAGGCTCCAGTCTGATTTGGCAGAGTTTCTACAGCTGGATGCCCTTCCTAACGCCAACCACTCAGAGAGTGTAGTGGGTGCTTTTACGTGTCACCCGCAC
>NC_068985.1:44207696-44210875 GCF_001194135.2 Octopus bimaculoides
ATATATATATATATATATATATATATATATATATAAAGGAATTTTATAAAAGCTAAGTGTGTAGACATGGCTGTGTGGTTAAGAAGCTTGCCTTACATTGCAACCATGTCGTGTCAAGTTCAGTTCCACTGTGCAGCATCTTGAGCAAATGTTTTCCACTACAGCCCTGGACTGTCTAATGCCTTGTGAGAGGTGAATTTGGAAGAAGAAAACTACAAAGAAGCCCACTGTATATATATATATATGTGTGTGTGTGTGTGAGTGTCTTTGCACTTGTATGTGTCCCTCTCTCCCCACCCCCTACACAAATCATTGCCTGATGACCAGTGTAGGTTTGTAGACATCTCTGTAACTTAACAGTTTGGCAAAAACGAGCAAAAAAATAAGTGTCAAGCTTTAAAAAATAAGCATTGGGGTTGATTCATTTGAATAAAAATTCACCAAGGTGGTACTCTAGCTTTGGCTGCAGTCCAATGACTGAAACAAGTAAAAGATAAAATAAAAGGTGTTTATAAGTTTGTTTCCTCCCTCTTACCCTTGTATGTGTGTTGAGAGTATAGTCCAGACTCTGAACAAACAGGTGATGGCAAGTGGTGACAGTGGTGGAGCTTGGCAGTGTCAGCATCAATCAGTGTCACTCCAAAGAAGAGTTTATGTTATTTTGTTTAAGGTTGATATTGTAAGGAATGGCAAATCCAATTAATGTCTTGTAATTTCGGATTTCATTGTTTTTTTGTTTTTTTTTAAAGTAGAGAAACGTGGTGCTGTTGGCTGATCTGACTGTATGCTGTGTTTGGGGATGGTAAAATGCAGTGAAAGATACACATACACATGCACACACACACTCACAGATATGCACTGCTTTATGAAAGCACTGCGATGCTGTGATGCCTGAACATTTTGATGTAATGAAAGCTTTTTTCCAATTATGTTCCATGAATTCACAGCTTCCCCATAGTTGTAGAAAATTATCATAATTTGAGAAGGCAAAGACATGGCTGTGTAGTTAAGAAGTTTGTTTCCCAACCACATGGTTTCAGGTTCGGTCCTGCTGTGTGACATCCTGGGCAAGTGTCTTCTACTATAGCCCTGGGCTGACCAAAGCCTTGTGCATGGATTTAGTAGATTGGAAACTGAAAAAATTCTATCAAATGTATATACATATGTGTGTGTGTATGTGTACATATGATGGGGGTGCTGAAAAGTACTTGGCTTTAAGGGTGTCATGAAAGGCCTGGGTGGAAGTTCAACATTCTGAGTTCTTTTACAGGGCTTAGGGAAACTGAAGGACTGCTGCAATAAGTGTGTGAATCTGAAAGGAGAATATGTTGGATAACATCATAATTGACTGATCCTCCTGTATTTTCTTTCACCCAAAGCCAGGAAATTTTCAGTACTCCCTCATATATATATATGTATACATACTGTGCATGGCCTAGTGATTAGGATGAGATTGTGGTTTCAATTCTTGGACTGGTGGTGTGTTGTGTCTTTGAGCAAAAAATTTAATCATGTGTTGCTCTGTGATCACTTCATCTGACGGGTGGCACATTCTGCACTTACACAGGCAAAATTAGAGCTTCCATAAAGCAGTACATACCTCTGTGTGTGTGTGTGTGTGTGTGTGTGTGCATGTGGGTATCCTTCACTGCATTTTCCATTGACAATCACTGTAGATCAGCCAACAGTAACTTGTTTCTCTACTCTTCTTTTAAAAATGAAACTCTAAATTACAAAATATTAACCTCTTAACATATTATCCCATTTTTTTCCATTCAGAGATGTCTGGCAAATACATATTTGAATGAAAATATACATTCACTGTTCTCTGAGGTATCTGTCAATTATTTCTAACCCAAAATACATCGTTCATGATGTTATTCCCATTTTCTATCAGTAACTATTAACAACTATCATTTCTGTCAGTAAGTTTATGATAAATCATAACTAATCCAAAATATTTTGTGTACTTATTCTTCCTTATATACAGATTCAAAAGAGATAATCAAAAAATACATTCTTTGCATGGAAATTGAAAAAAAAATGTGTTATGTTAAGAGATTAATTGGCTTTTGCCATTACAGTTCTATATTTAAGAGATGAGGAATTATGTACATTATTTACATTTGACGGATATTTGTCCTCATCTTGTTTGCTGTTAACACAACGTTTTGGCTGATACACCCTCCAGCCTTCATCAGGTGTCTTGAGATATTTTTCGTTGTTATTATTATTATTATTCAGGTCACTGCCTGGAATCAAACTCGGAATCTTGGGGTTAGTAGCCCGCGCTCTTAACCCCAAGATTACGAGTTCAATTCTAAGCAGTGACCTGAATAATAATAATAATAATAATAATAATGACAGCGAAAAGTACCTTAGGAATGAGAACCCAGGTTCGAAATTTCCCCAAAACACCTGATGAAGGCTGCGTGGTGTTAACAGCAAACAAGATGAGAACAAATATCCGTCAAATGTAAATAATGGCTTTGCCATTGCTTACAATATCAATCAAAATAACATTACTGTGCAAGTGAACAGTGAGCCACCCACATACTACACAATAACTCACTCCCATTTGATGGAGAGAATGAGATAATGTGAAGCACAGACATTTGATTACCACAAACAAATCATCTGTGCAGGTAGTTCAGCAAGAAATTGTGGAAATCCTCATCTGTTGTCTGTGACAGGAGGGTCCACCATGTATATATATATGTGTATGTGTGTGTGTGTGTTAAGGCGTGTGGCTTAGTGGTTAGGGCATTCAGCTGACGATTGTAAGGTCGTGAGTTCGATTCCCGGCGACGTGTTGTGTCCTTGAGCAAGACACTTTATTTCACATTGCTCCAGTCCACTCAGCTGGCAAAAATGAGTTGTACTTGTATTTCAAAGGGCCGACCTTCACACACTATGTGTCATGCTGAGTCTCCCCGAGAACTGCGTTAGGGGTACAAGTGTCTGTGGATTGCTCAGTCACTTGCATGTTAATTTCATGAGCAAGCTGTTCCGTTGATCGTATCAGCTGGGACCCTTGTCGTCGTAATCGATGGAGTGCTCCTTATACATATATATATATGTATGTGTGTATGTTTGTATCTCCTTGTCTTAACATCACATGATTGTTGTAAATGAATGCCATTTGTTTCAAATATTCTTGTGAAAACATATCTAGCCAC
>NC_068985.1:44211303-44219308 GCF_001194135.2 Octopus bimaculoides
CATAACAGAGATTGTATGATTTTGTGGTATGGCACACATTTGTATGATGGTGATGATGCTGATGAAGATATGATGATGACAGTGATAGTATCAATGATGATAACAATGGTGATAATGGTGATATATGGTGTGGTATACACCTGTATTTTATGTAACATGTGGTATATACATGTACTGTGTAGGCTATCATAAAAGAAACAAAGGATGGCTAAGATGATGATGATGATGATTACAATGATGATGGTGATGGTAGTGATAATAATGGAGGTAATGGTGATGATGATATTGATGATGTCAGTGTAGCTGCTGCTGATATTTCATTCTCATTTTCTGTTTTTGTCTCTCTCTCTCTCTCTTTCCCCACCCTCCCCTCTCTTATTCCCTCTGTCCCTCATTCTTTGCTACCATTGATGTTTATAAGCGATTTAATTGTGTGGTGGCATTCATGATTATGGGCGTTGCTTTAACTAATGCCATTAACAACCAACCCACTCATGCAGGGACACACAGACACATCCATCCATCCATCCAGCCAGCCAGCTATCCACCGACCCACCCACACAGACGGACACAACCCTCTCTCACCCTCCCCCAAACCACCCACACAATAAATCCATAGCAACTGTAATGTCTACTCCTTTACTAAATGCTCCTTTCATTAAACAAAGTGTAATAATATCCCAACAATAATTGCACACCGCTAATAAGCTAAGTACACAAATATTTCTGAAACTCCACAGAAAATGAAAAAAAAAAGACAAAGCAAAAAAATAAAATAAACAAACAAAAAACACAATTAAACAAGAAAAACAAAACAAAAGTAACCCAAAGTAATAAATATAAAATAAGACCTAAAACGATTTCCTGTAGTGAAGAATCAAGCAATTGTTGCAACATTTAGAGTTCTTTAGAATAATAATAGAAAATTGATGAGGAATGTGCTTCTTTACACTGTTATAGAAAAATAAAAGTATGGCCATGTGTTTAGTTTGCTTTGCAAATGTCTTCTGTTTCAGAACCAGGCAGACCAATGCCTTGTAAGTGAAATTGGTAGCCGTAACCTGTGTGGAAGCTAGTTGTACTCAAAAATCCACTCACTCATCCATCCATCCATCCATCCATCCATCCATCCATCCATCCATCCATCCACACACACATACGCACATTATTTAATAAACGCAATATATGTATTTATGTGCTACTAGTAGTTTCATGTGCTGAGAGCATACCAAACAGCGTTTTTAACACATCTGGTGTCCTAACACAAACGTCAGACACTGCCCACATGACATAATGAACTAAAAGTGGGACGATAAGATGAGAGAAAAGGTGAGAAAGATGTAGATATAAAAGTTGAAAGGTTGAAAAACCAGAAAACGTAAAAGAAATCAGAAGTAAAAGGGGTTAATTAGAGTTATTTCCCCTTAGACTGTAAAATATAAAGCTGAAAAGATAGTGGCTTGGAATCTGTGGTACAGTTATTCAATCAGGAGAGGGAGGCACTTTCCAATTCATCAACAGGAACTTAGCCATATCCATACAACTGCTGAAAATTTCAGATCTAGAATTCAGCAGTGAGTTAGAGTTCTTAGATCTGAAAGAGATCTGAGTTCTTTCAGCTATGCATAAGGTACATTTTTTGAATCATTAACATATGGTGTGGATTTTTTTACTATTTCCCCACTTTATTGTATGTGGTGTGGCGTTCGATTTCAAGACCCATATGTCGCTAGCCAACTTAGTAGCTTTACTTTTGTCTCTGTGTCAGAAGGAAGATATGTGATTAGCATAGCGATTTTTGAATTCTCTTTCACATAGTCCAATATAGCTCTCCTTATCAGGTGTGTCATCATCTAGCATTGCTGTAATGTCTACCTCATATATGACGAATTTAATCATACTTCATTGGCCAAGCAGAATGGTTCCTGGGTCTTGACAGTTACAACTGGGAGTGGGCCCAGTGCTCAACTGGTACTTATTTTATTGATGAAAGGCAAAGTCCACCTTGGTAGAATTTGAACTTAGAAAGTAAAGACAGACTAAATGTTGCTAAGTATTGTGCCCAACATACTAACAGTTCTTACTAAAGCTTGTCTCTTTAGTAAGAAAATATTGGTTTTAAATTTTGGCACAAGGCCAGCAATTTTGGGTGATGAGGTAAGTCGATTACCTTGACCCCCAGCATTCAAATGGTATCAATTTTATAAACCCCAAAAGGAATGAAAGACAAAGTCAACCACAGCAGAATGCGAAGACGGACAAAATGCCATTAAGGATTATGTCGATTACATCGACCCCGGTGCGTAACTGGTACTTAATTTATCGACCCCGAAAGGATGAAAGGCAAAGTTGACCTCGGCGGAATTTGAACTCAGAATGTAAAGACAGACGAAAATTTGCTAAGCAATTTGCCTGGCATGCTAACGGTTCTGCCAGCTCACCGCCAATGTATCATCATCATCATCATTTAACGTCCATTGTCCATGCTGGCATGGGTTGGACGGTTTGACTGGGCTGGCACACTGGAAGGCTGCACCAGGCTCCAGTCTGATTTGGCATGTTTTTTACAGCTGGATGTCCTTCCTAATGCCAACCACTCTGAGAGTGTAATAGGTGCTTTTACGTGTCATTTGCATGACACCGGTATCTGCTATGACCACGATTTTGTTCGGCTTGATGGCTCTTCTTCTTAAGCATGACATAATGCCAAAGGCCTTGGTAATTGCCTCTGTAAAACCCAACACTCGAAAGGAACTTGGCTACTTTGCCTCAATAAGGCCCAACGCTTGAAAGGAACTCAGCCACCTCGCCTCTATGAGGCCCAACACTCGAACACTCAAAAGGAACTCAGCCACATAAATATCAGGACAGATATTGTACATTCTGAGTTAAAATTCCAACAAGCTTGACTTTGACTTTCATCCTTTCGAAGCCAATAAAATGAGTACCAGTTGATCACTGGGGTCAATCTAATCAACCTACCCCCCACCCCACCCTCGAAGCTACTGGCCTTGTGCTAAAATTTGAAACCAATATTGAGACAGATACTTGGTTGAAGTCCCATCATTGGCTGTTTGTGCTTTTTTCCTTTCACCTATATTTTAAAGGTTCTCTTTACCTTTCCTCCTACTCTACTCCTGGAATACTCACCACTCTCTCCCACAGAACACCAGACTATTATATCTGATAGAAACCCCAAGATTGAATCTCCCCATCTCTCTTTCCTATTATTTTAACAATTAGGTACTCATGTAATCCCGCTTTTGACATACATTTTCATTTCAGTAAACAAAGTGTCACTGGCAAACAGTTGGGGGCTAAAAGGATATTAAGTGTATTTACAGAGAGTGTGTGTGCACATAAATGTGCGTATGTGTTTGTTCGTGTGCAAGATATTTACCCATTTAGGTATGTAAGTGTTTATGTGTGCATCACTCTATCTATCTATCTATCTATCTCTCTCTCTCTATATATATATATGAAAAAGAGAGAGAGGGTAAAAACTGAAACACCACGATTGCATTGTATGTGTGTAATTCACACATATGTACACACACACACACAAAGGCATTCCTTGCATTACAGAAACCCCACATTATGACAAAATTTTCAGAAGTACAATACTGTGTGAGGGGGATAGATGAGGGTTTGATTGCAGTGTAGTGTTTTTAATATATATGATATTTGGGTATTGTCATTGTTAGTGTTTAGTCTCATGTCACGCCAAAACAAGTAAGCCTATGACCAAAGGTATCCCAGCCTATAACTGTTCCATTTTATATTCATAGCATACCTAAGCTTATATATTATAGAATGCACTTTCTTCTTCAAGGAGGCAAAGTGTGATTTGAGGTAGATTTGGCTGCTATTTCTAGCAGATTGAGAGACCACATAAAGACTGATTGGCTTATGTTATTTTTTGGTTCAGGGTATAATTGTGGGTATGAAAGGATATAGACATGCAAGAAATCAGCTCATTACTCAGAAACTAGAGAATCTATGGAAAAAATTTGATTTTCCGTGTATAATGTTAAAGTATTGTCAGAAAAGTAAATACTCTGTTGACAAGGTACGATACCCATTTGACACCAAGTTAAAATGTTGAAGATTTGTTTGACATGACTAATCAACACAGCAGCTGGTTATCTAAGGAAGACAAAGACTTTTACAGTACACAAATTCAAAGTGGTGGTATAACTGGCTACACCACATCTCGGTTAGCTATGGTTCATCCTTCAAAGTGAACACGTTCCTCGTCAAGAGTGTCAGCTTCAACTTCACAAGCGTTTCTCCCATATGCTGAAGCAGGTAAAAGTAACATGCCTAAAAAAATTCTCAATTATTACACACATTTTTTGTATGCATTGATGTCACTAATATGTATCCAACTTCTTGCAGATACATCATCATCATCATCAGAAACCCCTACTTCTGATTCTGCAGATGAAATCACATTACCAATAAATGAACAAGTTGGCACCTCTAAAGAACAGCATCATTCAACTCAGAAAGCAATGAACTTGCAGAAAAAAAAAATTAAGCAGTCATAAAGCAGCCAATGTCTGCAAACAACTGAGAGAGGAAGGAGTACTTCTCCCCACTCCGTCACAGTCAGGTGTGTGCAAAGATGAAGCAGGAACTAAAAGAAACTTTAATAAATGATCAGTAGGTGCTCCATTTTGATGGAAAGGTTATGAAGAGTAAAGAAGAACAAGTTGTAGTGAAAAACAACAAAAGAGAAATTAGATTAGCAGCACTAGATTAGCAGTATTAAGTATCCATCATGGCTGGTCTTACCAATTGGTTTTGCGCAAAAAATACAATGGAGTGTTAGGCAACAAGCCAATTATATAAATACGCTCATCAGAGGTAGCCAGCATGGAAGGGAATATGACGACTGGTCTCCACAACTGGAGGTGGATTAGCATGACGGTTGGTGTCTGCTGTAAAAAGGCGGTGAAATGAGAAAACTTCACTGAGAACACTAAAAGAGGTTACAGAGTGAGAGCACTGAGAAGTAATATATATAAATGCAACGTTATTACCAGTTCAAATATACTTGTGGCACGTTTCGAACTTTCCAGACTGTGAGATGTAGCATTGTTGAGCATATTTGAAGTGGTAACAACATTGCATTTATACATATCACTGCTTAGTGCTCCTACTTCATAATTTACTTACGGTGAGCTGTTGCATAGCATTATCAGTCATCGTACATTGACTGAAATAGCAGAAGAGAATCACGTTCTTTCATCAGTTGACAGTGCCCTCTGCTCAGTGTCTGTGACAAAAGAGGAGACAATTACTCTGAAATGCTGCATCTCACAGTCTGGAAAGAGGGTGCTGTGAACTAATCTGGGTGTATTTACACCATTGCCAACAGCAAAAAGTTTTCTCCATGACAAAATGCATTGTATGGTTTGTTTATTAGTCCAAACATGCCACAACTATATTTAAACTGGTAATAACATTGCACTAAAAGTAGGATCAACTGGACAATCGTTTCAAGTCACGTTACACTCTCACTAGCAATCACTCCATTCTTTACTGACCACTGTGAAATCTCTTAATATAATAATGAGCATAGTGTTTTTATATATTTGTCCAGAATCACGCCAGACGCGGAGGAGGAGAGAAAATAGTAATTCAGTGAAGAAGTAGTGAGATTAATAGCCCTGACTGAGAGAAAGTAATAGCAATGAGAGAAAGGAAGGGGTGATAGGTGAATAAGGAAGGAAGGGCTGAAAAAAAAACAGCATTTCAACTCTGTGTGAGTATATGTGTGTATGTGTGTGCATGTACAAGGGAAGTGTGTGAATGTTTGTACGTGTGATTATTATGTACCGTTATTTATATATAAAATACTATAATTAGCTGTCATTATTGACAGCATGTGATCAGCTAGTTGTATATAAAGTCACTGTTATTAAACATATAACTAAATCAGGTAGACTGATGTGAATATCTGACACTTCTTCAGCTGTTAGCACTACAAAATGAATTATAGATATACCAGCAGTGTTTGTTTTTCTTACCAAGGTGCAAGCATGAATGCATGCCTAAGAAGTTCGTTTCTCAATCATGTGGTTTTGGGTTCAATCCCACAGTATGGTACCTTGAGCAAGTGTCTTCTACTACAATCTTGAGACATCCAAATTCACTAGGATTTGGTTGTCAGAAATTGAAAGTAGCCAATTGTGTGTGTGTGTGTGTGTGTGTGTGTGTGTGTGTGTGTGTGTGTGTGTGTGTGTGTGTGTGTGTGTGTGTGTGTATGTGTGTGCGTGCATGTGTGTATACACACACACACACACACCAAATAATGACAATATACAGAAAACAAAGTATGGTAGTCAATGCTTTAAATAACATACACAGGTTTCAGTGTGTATGTTCTATAAATTACACACACAATGGTTGTAAAAACATTATGCAATCTTGCACATCACCTCATTAGTGTCCTGCAACAAATATATGTGTGTGTGTGTGTGTGCACACGCGTGCATGAGTGTTTGAGTCTTCTCATTTTGACATGATGTGACGGTTGTAAAGGAGTGTCACCATCACACAGTTGGTGTCATTCATTTCAAATCTTCCATGAAAACATGTCTGGCCACAGGGAAATATTACCTTGCCTTGGGTACCAGTGAGGGCAGGCAATAGGAAAGGCATCCAGCCATAGAAAATTAGCCTCAGCGAATTCTGTCTAGCCAATAAAAGCATGGAAAATCTAGGTATTAAAGTGATGACGATGACTAAGCTATACTGGGGAGGTAGAGGTAAATCCATACATTTTACTCATCACAGCAATTTGTAAATTAATCAATAACACACTTGATATGTGTGTGTGTGTGTAAATCCCAGTAGAATGATGCTTCAAGATGCCTTGTCTAATCTACTACCAACATGGAGAAAAGTAAATAAAAGTCAATGAAGATGATGATGATGATGATTATGATGATGATGATGATAATGATGATGATGATGGTGATGCTGCAACAGTAGCTTCCACACTGGATTTTGTATATGTGTGAGATTTACCTTTGTGTGTAGGTTGTGGCAAATGAATTTATGATGAGTGTGTATATGTGTGTGGTATATGTAAGTATACACAAATGTACCAACACACATACATGTCTGTGCATGCGTGTGTGTGTGTGTGTATATAGAGCTGCGAAGAAGAGAAGAAGAAAGATACCGTGTCATGTATCACATGAGTTTATACAGAAGAGACTGACAGTGTAGATAGGGGCAGGTTAAGTAGATTAATTACTGATGAAGCCAGAATGTGTGTGTGTGTGTGGTGGGGTGGTGGAGAGGAAGGGGATAATCTTCATCTAGCCTTCTTGTCTTACCATTTAGATAACAGCAAACTGGGAAAACATCCATCCGTCACCAAGGGAATACTCCAGATTCTCACTGAATACAGTACAGTGTGTGAGTGTGTGTGTGTGTGTGTGTGTGTGTTTATATATGTTTATACTCTACTTATATATCGCTATACACACAAAAACATAGACAAATATACAAGGTATATGATAATTTGTGTGTGTGTGTATATATATATATATATATATATAGTCTAGGTTATATATATATTGGGATGTAAAATACACCATTTTGTGCGTGGCTGTTGCCAGTACCGCTTGACTGGCCTTCGTGCCGGTGGCATGTAAAAGCACCCACAACACTCTTGGAGTGGTTGGCGTTAGGAAGGGCATCCAGCTGTAGAAACTCTGCCAAATCAGACTGGAGCCTGGTGTAGCCATCTGGTTCACCAGTCCTCAGTCAAATCGTCTAACCTATGCTAGCATGGAAAGCAGACATTAAACAATGATGTTAGTCTAGGTTAGGGTGTTGCACTCACAATCTAGTGATTCTAATTTCAATTCCTAGACTGGGTGGTGCGTTGTGTTCTTGAGCAAAGTGCCTCATCTCTTATTGCTCAGTGATTACTCTGACACCTGATGAGTGGTACACTGTGCACCTGTTCAGATAATGTTGATTT
>NC_068985.1:44219858-44224123 GCF_001194135.2 Octopus bimaculoides
CAGGCGGTACTGGCAACGGCCACGCTCAAAATGGTGCATCTCATGTGCCACCCGCACAAGAACCAGTCCAGGGGCACTGGCAACGATCTTACTTGGCTTGCCGGGTCTTCTCACGCACAGCCCATTTCCAATATATATATATATATATATATATATATATCATCATCATCATCATCGTTTAATGTCCGTTTTCCATGCTAGCATCAGTTGGACGATTTAACTGAAGACTGGTGAACCAGATGCCCACACCAGGCTCCAATCTGATTTGGCAGAGTTTCTACAGCTGGATGCCCTTCCTAACGTCAACCACTCCGAGAGTGTAGTGGGTACTGGCAATTTTAGGAGAGGGTGGTAAGTCTATTACATCGACCTCAGTGCTCAATGACTGGTTTTTGCCTTTGCATTTCTGCCTCTCACAGAGATTACTATCAAACAGTAGTAACTTGGAACTTAGACGAAGGAGTTCCAACTGCTGCAGCTGCTCCTGCTATACATGCGTGTATAAAGGCACAGGGGTGGCTGTGTGGTTAAGAAGTTTCCTGGTTTGGGTTCAGTCCCACTGCGTGACACTTTGGGTAAGTGATTTGCATCAAAGCTTTCGGCTGATCAAAGCCTTGTGAGTGGATTTGGTAGAATAAAACTGATGAGCCGGCAGAATAGTTTGCATGCTGGGCAAAATGCTTAGCAATATTTTGTTCATCTTCAAATTCCACCAAGGTTGATGTTGCCCTTTGTCCTTTTGGGGCTGCTAAAATAAGAACCAGTTGAGCACTGGGGTTGATGTCATTGACAAACACCGCTCCCCTGAACTGCGGATCTTGTGCTAAAATTTCAAACCATTATTGTTAGCTGTGTGTGTGTGTGTGTGTGTGTATGTATGGCATGTTAAAAACAACCACCATGCACTGTAAAGTGGTTGGTGTTAGAAAGGGTATCCAACTGTAGAAACCAAGTCAAATTTGAACCTGGTACAGCTTCCCAGCTCTGATCAAACCGTCCAACCCATGCCAGCATGGAAAACAGAATTAAAGGATGATGATGATACATATACACAAATATATACAAACTCAATACATCTACATCACTCCCCTAATATATACATGTGTGTATATATAATCGACTGTTAGCCTCTGTTTGTATTCTGTTTCTTTTCACTTTATCTCTGGCATGTCTCCCTGATTTGGAGAAAATTCTAGCTTTGGGTTCCGAAAAGTTCTCAGATATTTTTTCTTTAAACAATCTCCTGGGAACTAAAAGCCCTCTCTGATGTCAAACACCCCTTTATTTCATACATATATATATATATATATATATATATATATACACACACACACACACCCATCCTGAAACTGATAGTTCAAGGTACTATTTAGACAAGAGACTCTTCTCTCTCTCTGCCCTCTTCCACCCATGTGTCTGTCTGTCTGATAGGCATGTCCTCACCTTATAATCTAAATAAATAAATGGAAGTGGATTGATAGCTTTTACAACAAATATGAATGAGAAACTTTGTGGAAAATCTATGGAATTAGCTGGTAGCGAGGGTTTGGTGTGGGAAGTGTAAGTGTTGTATGGGTGTGCGAAAAAAGCAATGTATATGCGCACACACGCGTGTGTGTGAAGTGTGTAGAGTACAAATGTTTATAATGTTTTGCTTGTGCAGTATGAGTTGTGTAAGGTTTAAGAGTGCGGTGTGTATTATGTGTGTGGGTGTGTATATTTATGTCTGTGTAGTATGAAATGCATAAAAATGTGTGTTGTGTGTATGATGTATAACATGTGTGTATGTGTTTGTGACTTCTTTGAGTGGTGAGATGATTTAGAGTCTATTTCTCAGCATATAGGCTAGAAAATTTCTTTCTAAGCCCTTATTATAATTATAAATACATACATATATAAAATATATGGACACAGAGGCTTCCACAGTTTCTATTGACCAAATTCACTCACAACTCATTGGTCAGCCCAGGACTACAACAAACTACATTTGCTCAAGATGCAGCACAGTTGGGACTGAACCTGAAACCTGCATCTGTTCATAGTTTTCTCTAAATTAAGTATGAACATCATATAAGTTTAGTTTTTTTTTCTTTTTTTACCCTTTTTCTTATAAATTTAAATAAAATATGGAAAACAAATGATAAAAAAAGATACAATAATAACAAACATAAACCAAACTGTACAAACACCATTTTCTAGAGACAGATGTCTACTGATAGAAACCTCAATCCCAAAATCTGAACACCTCTGTGTGTGCATATGTGTGTATGCAAACACAAACATACACACACACACACACATACATATATACACACATACATATATACACACATACATATATACACACATACATACAGCTCCAAATGCAATTGAAGACGTTAGGTACAAATATTTATAAGTAGAGATTACAAGAATGTGAAAACTGAAAGAAAATACAAACCAGACTGGACTGGTAGTAGTTGGAGTGGTAGTAGTTTAGGTAATAGTGTTGATAGTTATGGTTGAATTGATGGTAATAGTAATGATGGTTTAAGTAGTAGTAGTAGTAGTAGTAGTAGTAGTAGTATGGTGATAGTTTTAAATGATAAAAGCATACAAGAAGTAAACAAAGGCAGATACAAGAATAATAAATTCTAGCACCAGACATATGTGTGTGTGTGTCAAATGCTAGAATTATGTGTGTGTGTGTGTGTGTGTGTGTGTGTGTGTGTGTGTGTGTATATATATATATATTAGTAGGTGTGTGTGTGCACATACATACATATAAAGGATTTGAGGGGTTTAGTTCACTGGTGATCTTAATGAATAGGTATGCTGAGTAAGTGCTACAATTGATCATCTGTTAGGTTCCAAGTTCACAGCTGAAACAGGAACTAGGGATCCATATTAGGCTTCCATGTTAGCCAAGAGTGGATCTCAGATTGGAAGTTGAAAGCTCAAAGAAAAATAAATTAAGATAAAAACAGAAAAAAGATCTTACATATATGTTTCAGTTGTACCATCTAGTTGATGGGAATCTCCAAGCATATTGTTTAATGTCAGGAAGTTGCCATATTCAAGTTATATTGTAGTAGGACTTTGTCAGGTTTCTTACGTCAAAATTATGCAAAAATGAAAATAACATGGACATCTCATTTTAACAGATATATTTACCAAAATTACATAAAAATATCTTGAAATACTAAAGAGTAAATTCATTCAATAAAATCGCCACAGCCTCCAGACAACTTCGGAATCTCCTGCAACTCTTCTGGACAGTCTCCTTGTTTAAGTTGGTGAATGCTGTCATGATCCTTGCCTTCAGTTCATCTTTGGAGTTTTGTTGGTCTCTCACTCAACTATGCCCCACACATAATAATCAAGGGGGTTGCAGTCTGGGGAGTTAGGTAGCCAAATGTAAGGGGTGATGTGCTTGCAGAAATTGTCTAACAGCCATGACTGGGTTTTCCTGCTTGTGTGGCATGGTGCAGAGTCCTGTTGTCAGACATAGGGTCTTCCAGCAGCCACTCTCTTGACCCAGGGCAGCACTACCTCCTCCAGGCACTTGTTGAGTGTAAGGCCACGTGGGAAGATGAATGGAGGTATAACGTCACCATCACTAGTGATCACATCAAACACCATGATGTTGACAAAATGTTTTATCTTAATTACTCACAGTAAATGTTCTCAGATTGACACCCAAACACTCTGAAATGTTCATATTGGAGCTTCTGGCATGAATGCCAAGCAGTACAGCATGTCATCTCCAAATTTCTGGCAGAGTGAATTGTGCCATGGTGCTGTTTTTCTCACAGACAGTGCCCAACTGCCCCTACTATACTGTGTAGTTGACAAAATCAAAAATAATGCACAAGCAATAAATTAAAAATAGAAAATGGCAATGATTTACCCATCGCACCCTGCATGTATATATATGTACACACACACACACACATATATTAGTAGATGTGTGAGTGTATCTGTGCATGTGTATATGTATACATAAATTTAAATATATATATATTGTTGTGTCTGGGAAGAGTGATTCTATTTTAATGCTTTATTAATTAACACACTACCGGTTCAATTCCCATTCATTTACTTATTTATTTTATATCAAACTGGTGAGTGTGTTAATTAATAAGGCATAAAACAGAATGACTCTCCCCAGACACGACAAAATATGCTTCAACACACGAATTCACACGGATCTTGCAAACCAAATACAAAAATGAAGTGTGTGTGTATATATATATATATATATATATATATATATATATATATAT
>NC_068985.1:44225063-44225539 GCF_001194135.2 Octopus bimaculoides
TGTTTCTCACACAGCACCGGCACTGGTGTTTCTCACACAGCACCGGCACTGGTGTTTCTCACACAGCACCGGCACTGGTGTTTCTCACACAGCACTGGCACTGGTGTTTCTCACACAGCATTGATATGGGCAACTTCTACATGGCACCAGCACATACATATAGCAAACATATTACTGATTCCATCAGTGTCTCTAAACAGTTTCATTTATGAAATAGCATTAGCAAATACTTGACTGGACATCGGTACAAATGCAAGTGTGCAGCCTTGTGCCTGTGTCTTGTTTTCCTCAGCTATTTACTTTCTGTGTTCAAACTTCACTGAAGTTAACCTTGCTTTTTTCATCCTTTCAGGATTAATAAAAATAAAGTATAACTACTGGAGGCAATGGAACTGACTACACACCTACCCTTCGAATTGCAGGCCGTGTGTGTGTGTGTGTGTGTGTGTGTGTGTGTGTGTGTGCGTGTGTGTGTG
>NC_068985.1:44225549-44228891 GCF_001194135.2 Octopus bimaculoides
TGTGTGTGTGTGTGTGTGCGTGTGTGTGTGCGTGTGAGTGTGTGTGTGTTCATGTGTATGTGTGTGCACACACATATATGTATCATTAACAGAAATGAATAGTTCTGAAAAGAATTACTACATTAAAGATGAGTAACCACCTATTGTTGAACTAATTAAATAAAGGTAGGCTAGCTATCTATTGTTAGGCTACTTAAATATATAAAGGTGGGGTAGCTACCTATTATTTGGTTAGTTAAATTAAAAGTGGGCAGTTACCTATTGTTGAATCAGTTAAATAAAGGTAGAGTGGACAACTATTACAGTAGTAGATAGATTAATAAAAATAGGTTGTCATTATTTGGAAGATATGGTAAAAAAATTACAGGTAGAATGTTGAAGGGAAAAATATTTTATCATGTGACACAGATCTCATGTATAAACATTGTATGTAAATAAACATTGCATATGTATGTAAAGTGAGTGTATACATACTCATGTGTATGAGTTTATATATATATGTACATATGAATGTATGTATATATATATATATATGTATGTTTGTTTTTGTATGCATGTATGTATATGTATGTATATATATGAATATATGCCACCCGCCCTGGACTGGCTCTTGTGCGGGTGGCACATGGGATGCACCATTTTGAGCGTGGCCGTTGCCAGTACCGCCTGACTGGCACTCGTGCAGGTGACACATAAAAGCACCCACTACACTCTTGGAGTGGTTGGCGTTAGGAAGGGCATCCAGCTGTAGAAACTCTGCCAAATTAGATTGGAGCCTGGTGTTGCCATCCGGTTTCACCAGTCCTCAGTCAAATCGTCCAACCCATTCTAGCATGGAAAGCGGACGTTAAACGATGATGATGATGATGATATGTACATATGTATGTATACGTATGCAAATAAACAAGTATTTTACTATTTTCAGAGATACTTCTCTCTTTATTTTCTGTCACATCTTTCATCCACCAACAACACCTGCTGCTTCCATACTCCTCCTCACACTCCCCATCACCCAGATAACACATAAATTGTTTAAGGCTACCAACACTCAACTTCACAATGACCAACAATGAAACAAGTTCAAGAGACCACCTTTATGAAATATTCACATTGCATTAAGACAAAAGAGCAGCAAAAACACTGATCCACCTGCTTCTTGTTTCCACTACAGTTCACGTCTCACTTTAATAATAATGCAATTTATTAAAGATTACAGACTAGCAGACTCCTTAGAGCACCAGAAAAAATGACTTGTGGTCTTTACATTCTCAGTTCAAATCTCATGAAGGTCAAATTTACCTTTTATCTACCCAGGACAAATGAAATTAAATAACCATCAGCAACAAGGGTCTTCTTAATTAATGGATACTTGTGTCTCCTATACTTCTTCAGGCAAGATTACAGCTGTGAATCTTCAATAGATCTTATTAGTGCTCTTTGTACCTAAAACGTAATGTCCATAGAATTCTTGAGAGGAGTAATAACTCCAGCTATTATTATTATATACACCCCCTCCCCAAAAGAAACAGGTATAGTAACTACCGCACATGAAATTCTTGATTTATTAAAATTATCTTTGCCTCTGGAGGATGTATCATAATTACCAAATGGAAATTGAAACTAATTCCACTTGAGAAGGAAAGATATTCTCAAGATTCAAGAATTCTCTATGGTTTACAGGCTATTAAAGAAAAGGACAAGCTTATTGTCTAGAGATAAGAAGTTGTGGACATATGTTTCTGTCTCAATAGCTGTCATCAGGTAGCTAAGGGACTTAGAATGATATACTGTGGCAGTATCATAACAGAGTGAGGCGAAGGAGTGGGGGCAGACTTCCCCAGGCGATGTTTTTATTGAGGTGGCAGTTTTGAGTCTACTGTATAAGCCTGGATAGGCTTTTGGGAGCATAGGGAGGGAAAGAGGGCCAAACATCAGGGCTGCCCACAGTGACACATACTTTAGCTGCGTGGTTTAGAATTTTGCCTCACCACTGCATGGTTTTGGGATAGGTCCCATTGCACAGAACTTTGAGTGTTTTCTACTGTATCTTTGAAATTCCAGATGTTTTGTGAGGTTAATTTGATAGATAGAAACAATATGGAAAAGTATCTGGCCACAATATCTTGCCTCAATAACCCTCACTTCATCTAACCCAAGCTAGCATGAAAAAAATGCAAGTTAAACAAATGAATGAAGAAACACACTGATAGAACAATGCAACACAAATTGCACAATTTATGGGATATGTTGTATGTTAGTCACCATGCCTGATGTAAGGCAAGAGAAAAAGATGAAGAAAACTAAATAAACGAATAAAGACAGATAAATAAGTCAACTTGGAGTAGGTTAATTAAAGTTTTTGTTTCTTCAAAATACAAGAAAATATACAGCAGCCCAGGTACAAAGGTACAATATGAAGCATTAAGAGATTGTGATATAAAAAAAAAAATGTAATAAATTGGCCAGGTTGATATCAAGATGTAAGAAACAAATAGTTGTATATGTGTGAGCTAAAAAGCTGACATTAATTAGATCAGTAACACAATGTCTTCACCAGTTCAATATTGATTTGGGAATGATGTTTAACATTAATGGCATGCATACACATCGATCTATCTACACACACACACACACACACATATAAACATACATGCACCACACATTTAAACACAGAAATCTCTCTCTCTTTCTATATATGTGTGTGTGTGTGTGTGTGTGTAATGATATGAGAGGTAATGGTATCCAGAAGATGGCCGGTAAAGCTATGTAAGTGTTATGGGAGGCTATGTAAGTGCTACTATTTCCCTCTAGTTAACTCTTTCATATTGTCTCTAATTTCCCAGAAACAGCTGTACCTTTCTCTTTATAAATGTCCTATAAATTCCACACAGCCTTGGTTTTGTTGTCTCATTTTATTTAACATATGTGTGTGTGTGTGTGTGTGTGTGTGTGTGTATACATATATATACATACATGTGTGTGTGTGTATATATATATATATATATATGCATACATGTGTGTATATATATATGCATACATATGTATGTGTGTGTGTGTGTATATATGTGTATATATATATATATATATATATATATATATGCATACATACATATATATGTGTGTATGTGTGTATATATAAATATATATATATATCTTTCACTCTTTTACTTGTTTCAGTCTTTTGACTGTGGCCATGCTGGAGCACCACCTTTAGTCGAGCAAATTGACCCCAGGACTTATTCTTTGGAAGCCTAGTACTTATTCTATCGGTCTTTTTTGCCGAACTGCTAAGGTACGGGGACATAAACACACTAGCATCAGTTGTCAAGCGATGTTGGGAGG
>NC_068985.1:44229219-44232873 GCF_001194135.2 Octopus bimaculoides
TCATCATCATCATCATCGTTTAACGTCCGCTTTCCATGCTAGCATGGGTTGGACGATTTGACTGAGGACTGGTGAAACCGGATGGCAACACCAGCCTCCAATCTAATTTGGCAGAGTTTCTACAGCTGGATGCCCTTCCTAACGCCAACCACTCCGAGAGTGTAGTGGGTGCTTTTACGTGTCACACACACAAACCAGCGTCAACAGATGTTGGCCTATATGTGTATATGTATGATGTCTTTCTATCACTGATGCTGGAATGTCAAAGTACTTCTCATTCTGAGATTTCTGCTTCCCTGCATCTAAGATTGTCCTTTGTGTGTGTGTGTGTGTGTGTGTGTGTGTGCACGTTGTTTGTTCATTCTTCTGTTTTACACCTGTTCTTTCTTCACTGCCATAGAATGAACAGGTAGTTATTTGGGGCAGAATTTTTACAACCAGATGCTCTTTTTGTTGCCAACTCTTTCTTGTTTTCCAAATACAGTAGCTTTTATTCCACTACTTTGAAAATTCAAAGCTACAGAATGGAATGTTCACTGAAAATGGAACTGTTTTGTTTTTATTTATTCATTTTTTTGTTTGATTTCACTCAGATGATCTTGTAAAGTGAGAAACGACAACATTTGTGCAGATGTGCATCTGTACTTTTCTTCTTTCTCTCTCATAAAACTGGCCTCCATACATTTACTATTTACCAACTTCTCTCATAAGGCACTGGTCAACTAGAGCCTATAGCAGTAAACAGTTTCACCTACAACAAGTGTCTTCCAAGAATGTATGTACATGGCGGCGAGCTGGCAGAAACGTTAGCACGCCAGGCGAAATGCTTAGCGGTATTTCGTCTGCCGCTACATTCTGAGTTCAAATTCCGCCGAGGTCGACTTTGCCTTTCATCCTTTCGGGGTCGATTAAATAAGTACCAGTTACGCACTGGGGGGTCGATATAATCTACTTAATCCGTTTGCCTGTCCTTGTTTGTCCCCTCCGTGTGTAGCCCCTTGTGGACAGTAAAGAAATAAGAATGTATGTACATGTGTGTGTGTTGGAAACAGGAGAGCTATCCAACTGGACAAAGAAAAAACTACTTCAGAAGCTTGTCCAACCTGTATCAGTACATAAAAATGAATGTAAAACAATGGTATACATACACATTCCTTATGTTTCGCAACTTGAAGGAAAACTTAACTCTGTGTGTGTGTGTGTGTGTGTGTGTGTGTGTGTGTGTATGCACATGTGTGTGTGGGTGTGTTCTGGTACATTTATGAGGTACCTCAGTATTCTCCCTCCCTGCAATCTATCATACAACTAAAACACAAGACACTCTTTTTGTTTAATGTTCAACCCTTTAACATTTCAACCAACCATATGTGGCCAAAATATTCTACCTGCTTTATCTTCAAACAGACCAGATCTGGCCTCTCACACCTATCCTACAAAGTCATTCTAAAAATTAACAATCACATCATCAAAATTTTGAAGCTGTAAGGTAATTTATGATTGATTCAAATCAATGTAAACAAATAAGCATTACATGAACACTGACAAAGAAATTATCACACAGGCTAAATGGCTGCTACGCAAAGATGCTATGAATGACCTAAAATGTGAAATGGCAGCAACATGTGGCAAACGACTACCTTTACAGAAACCTGCCGAAAGTCAGTGAGAAGATCAGGCAAAGATGGCTGCAACTATCTGGTCACTGCATGCACCACTCGGAACTGGGAAGTGTTCAAATTAGTCTTGTGGAAGCCACTTCATGGTGATGTAAGAAAAGGAAAATGTTGTCACACATCAACAGCTTGATGGCAGATACTGGCCCGGAATGTATTCAGGACCTTGGGACAGTGGTGTTAGACTGAGAAGTATGGCAGGTGGACTTTGTTGCTGTGGTCTGGGTTGGAACCTGGCCATAATAATAATAAAAAAAAAGCATTACATTTGACAAAGTAATCTGAATGCTGAAGAGTTAAAAACCACTTGGCTCTTTCTGAACTGTTCTTGGCTTTCTACACAGGTTTCTGGGATAGATTGACACACACATTGAATGTCCTAGCTGATAACGTGGAATCTTAATCATGGCCAATCATGGTTGGCCAGACAGTTATGGCCAAGACATCCCCTTCAAATCTGTTTACTATCTTAAGAAAACAGAAGGAAATATTTGATAATGCAATCCTAGATGCACTATAATTAGAGGAAAGACTGGATACTCATGACTAGAACACCCTTTAATCATAGGTTAGCTTTATCAGGCGGTCAAATAACAAGAACATTCTTCAAAAAATCACAGGCCTCCATTGACCTACCACAACCTGGTATTCTCTTCGTCATCAATTACTGTAGTTAAATAAGCAAATGAAAGAGAATCTGTATGTAGTTGCTTAATTTCCCTCAAATCACTGCATCACCACTAAGAAAAAAAAAGACGATGCTATCCTCATTATACAAAAAGGCAGGACAGTCACGGCTGGAATTCCATTGATCATAGATCTATTGGATTCAGGACTGACCTGGGTTAATGGCAATAGCTTGCAGTAAATTTCAATAACCATCACCATCTTTATCAATAATCAATTCCTGCCAATTCATTCAATAGCCAATCACTTCCTCACATAATCAGTTGTTATCCTGTTTCGCAACTTCAAATTAAACTTCCACTAAATCATTCTCAGCCAGTTCCTGCAAAGTTATTACACAATTTCAGTATTCATTGCCTGCTTATATTTCATCTCTGTCTCCTGTTATATAACTGGCATGTGTATCAATACATCTATTCTTCTCTGTAGTATAACACACACTTATTCTATACATACATATATATACATATATATATATATATATATATATATATATATATATATATATATATATATATATATATATTGTAGACTTTATATATCAGTATATAAGTGGAGTTTATATGATACTGATGATGATGATGATGATGTATATAATTATACAAATACATGTATACTATGTTGTTATGTATATATATCATGTATTTGATAAGTCCACTGGTTCAAACAATTTTTCATAATACACACATACACACACACATAAACACAATTATACAATATACAATATATATAATTATATTAAGGTATGAAATATATATGCTCTCACTGGTTTCAACCAGTAGGCTATGGCTAAGCTACACTGTTTCATTATTATATAACTGACATGTCCATCAATATAAATTATTTTTCATTGAGAGAGAGAGAGAGAGAAAATTAATTCCCTTATCCCCAACAAAGATATCAATTTCCAAAGTTCTTCCATAAGAATTTCTTTTCTTTCTGATTAGCAAGAATGGTGAGACAACCATATCTCTAGCTGGTATCTCTATTGCAGACACTATAATAAAGATACAACTAATTCTTTGAAATATTCAACTTCTAGTTACCATCAGAGATATTCATTCATTGTGGTTGCCTTTAATGGCAACTATCTCATTAGTTTCCTGACTTGTAAGACTCCTGGCCCGGAACATGAAGAAATGGCACAGGTGTGGCTGTGTGGTAAGGAGCTTGCTTTACAACTGCATGGTTCTGGGTTCAGTCCCTCTGCACGGCACCTTGGGCAAGTGTCTTCTACTGTAGCCTTTGCCAGACCAAAGCTTTGTGAGTGGATCTACTAGACAGAAACTTAAAG
>NC_068985.1:44232883-44235568 GCF_001194135.2 Octopus bimaculoides
GAGTGTGTGTGTGTGTGTGTGTGTGTGTGTGTGTGTGTGTGTGTGTGTGTGTGTGAGAGAGAGAGAGTGTGTGTGTTTGTCACCCTTCACCACTTGACAACTGGTGTTGGTGTATCTACATCTCAGTGACTTAACAGTTTGGCAAAATAGAGCGATAAAATAAGTACCAAACCTAACAAAAAAGAAAAAAAGCACTGGGCTATTGATTCACTTGACTACAGATTCAAGGTTGTGCCCCAGCATGGCTGCAATCTCATGAGTGAAACAAGTAAAAGTTAAAAGGTACCTAAGAGCAATATTTGCCAAACTTCAACTCAGTGCCTTGCAGCCTTTAGTTCAAGTCCTGCAAGAATACATTTTGCTTTAATTTATAAAATAATTTTACTTCATAAATTGTAAAATATGTTTACTTTAATGAAATAACAAGCAGTATCATACTAAGGATCACAGTTAAATCCTGTAAGAATCTTTAAGAATCTGTTTCACTAAAATTAATTAGAAATAAGAAACTGTAATATACCATGCTGCATTTCATATCTTTCTCCTTGAGGGTTTTGCTCAAGCAACCCATCACTACCGTCTTATTTTTCTCCCAGATACTCTCACCCTCTTTTATATCAAGCAGGATAGCCATGCATCATCCATAACAAGACAACTCTGCTTGTCCCTGGCATAAAGCTACCCTCTCCACTTTCAAATTCTCCCACTTAGTTGAGGTGACTTTTATCCTTCTCTTGTTTTTTTCCTATCTTGCAAGTTATGCGACAACCTCAATAGTGCTGGAAGCATGAAAAAAGCACCCAGTATTCTTTGTAAAGTGGTTGGCATTAGAATGGACATCCAGCTGTGTCAATGCTGACATGGAGCACAATGCAGCTTTGCAGCTCGCCAAATCCAATGAAACCATCCAATCCATGCCAAAGCTGATATGGAGCATGATGCAGCTCACCAGATTCAATCAAACCATCTAATCAATGCCAACACAGAAAACGGACATTAAATAATGATGATTTATTTCCTGACTTAATTCTTTTCTGTGCATGAATAAACCATTGAAGTTATTATATAATGTGGTGAGCTGGCAACACCATTTGCATGCCAGACAAAATGGTGCTAAGCATTTTGTCTGTTCTGAATTCAATTGCAGTCAAGGTCGACTTAATCTTTTTAGTTTTTCAGAGTCAATAAAGGGTTCTTAGACACACAAGGTTGTTAACACAGAGTTTCATTCACAAAATTTTACTCACAAGGCATTCACAGCCAGATGTAATAGTAGAAGATACTCGTCCAAGGTGCAATGAAGTGAGACGAAGCCTGTAGCTATACAGTTGTGAAGTTGTGAAGTGTGTGTAATTCAGATATTGAGAAGTTCAACATATTGCAGTGACTGTCAATTTCATCATTAGATTCATCAGACTGTTGTCTGATAATTTCGAATATGAAACTGAGAGTCACTAGGGTCTATTCAAGTTCCAATACTGAATTAAGTTTTACTGCATCTATATTTTGAGTTCTCTCACTTTTAGCAGCCTGCAGACACAGAACACAAGCATAATTCATATACATATATTTGTATGTATATATAAGTACTGTTCTATATTTTAAGATGAGGAATTCTGTACATTATTTACATTGGACGGATAGGTGTCCTCATCTTGTTTGGTGTTACCACAATGTTTCGGCTAATTTACTCTCCAGCCTTCATCAGGTGTCCTGGTAGAATTTTCAACTCAACCCTGGGTTCTCATTCCTATGCTATATTTTGCTGATATTATTATTATTATTATTTATTCAAGGCACTGCCTGGAATTGAACTATATGCCCGTGGGCATATAGTGTAATGGTTAAGAGTGCGGGCTACTAACCACAAAATCGTGAGTTCAATTCCAGGCAGTGCCTTGAATAAATAATAATAATAATAATAATAATAATAATAACAATAATAATAACATCAGCAAAAAATACCTTAGGAACGAGAACCCAGGGTTGTGTTCAAAATTCTACCAGGACATCTGATGAAGGCTGGAGAGTAAATCAGTCAAAATGTTGTGGTAGCAACAAACAAGATGAGGTCACATATCCGTCCAATGTAAATAATGTAAATAATGTAAAGTACTTTCATGTTTTCTTCAATATTCATGTTTTAGCAATATTAACCAACATTTGTGCTCCACAATTGATAACCTTGTATATGTGTGTGTGTGTGTGTGTGTGTGTGTGTGTGTTTGCATGTTCCACTGTTATATAAGTATTGTCATTGGTTTCCAACTTATTGTGCAAACATGTTAGGTCATGGAGGAATATTCCCTTGCTTAGAAACAGGAAGGGCACCTGGCCATAGAAAATCTCTCTCAATGAATTCCATCTGAGCCATGCAAGCATGGAAAAATGGGCATTAAAACTATGATTTTATATACATATATATCGTCATCGTCATTGTTTAATATCTCTTTTCTATGTTGGAATATGTTGGAATGGGTTGGACAGTTTGGCAGGAGCTGGCTAGCTGGACAGTTGTACAGACTCCAATCATCTGTTTTGGCATGATTTCTTTGGTTGGATGCCCTTCCAAACATCAACCACTTTACAGAGTGTGCTGGATGCTTTTTACATGCTACCAGCATAAGTGTAGTTTACATGGCACCAACATGAGTACATTTTATGTGGCACCTGCAACAACACACA
>NC_068985.1:44235638-44238633 GCF_001194135.2 Octopus bimaculoides
TATATATATATATATATATATAAATATATATATAAATATATATATAAAGGATATAAAGCATAAAATCTTTACCTAATCTTATATAACATAAACAAGTTTATTTCCTTCTACTAACAAAGAAAGAGAAAAATGCTTCCTTCCTAAAAGGGAAAATCAATATATATCGATCTGGTAATTATGGCTTGAAGCAAGAAGATTTGTATCCATCTAACTGTCACTCCTTGATAGGATGTCCAGTGTGAAACCACAGAGACACAAGAAAAAAAAAAAAAACAACAGAAAGAAAAGCGTCAACCAAAAGTACCAATGATAAACTAGGCTTAATATATTTAATATAAACAGTTTATAGAAAATTGAAAACCTCAGAAAAATTCCTCGCTCTTTATAACAAACAACTGTATTTTTTTTGTCTTGCAACCATATTCATTTATTTATTTTATTATGTTTTCGAAATTTCAATTCTTCTTTCTATGTTGTTTCTGTTTCTAGTTTTTATCTGTCACTTTCTCTCACCAGCCCCTCTCAGAACGACCTACCATAGATTTATGACTTTGCTTTAGTGTATATGGCAGTGCTCAACTTTACCTTTACATTTAGTTCTTGTTCAATTTCTTTATTGCTTTTGCCCCCTACCCATCTGTTCTCACAGCCTCCCACTCAACAAAATGTTTCAAGAAAGCATAAAAATAAAAAAAGAATTATAACTAGAAACAACAACATGAGTTAAAAAAAGTCTCTGTGAGAATAGAGTTTATGGCGATACATTTAGAAGGCAAAAAAGAAAAAAAATATTACACCTGACCTCAAGAATCTTATCTGTCAAACAAGGAAGAATTATGCCAGTTAGGGAATATAAAATAAACGTATTCTTGATATTGAAAATTTCTCTGGCAGAGCTGAACAACAACAATAAAAAAAGATACACAGTAAAAATATCAGATCAATGCTTAACTGATACTTTTAAGTGTGTGTATGTGTGTGTGTGTGTAATGGCATAGGTGTGGCTGTATGGGTAAGTGTCTTCTACTATATAGCGTCTAGCTGGCCAAAACCTTCAGAGGGGAACTGGTGGATGAAAACTGAAAGTGTTTTGTGTCTGTCTTTGTTCTCCACTACCGCTTGACAACTGGTGTTGGTGTATTTATGGCTCTGTAACTAAGAGATTTGGCAAAAGGGACTGATAGAATAAGTACCAGGCTTAAAAAAAAAAAGGTGTCAGGCTCAATTTGTATGACTAAAAAAATCCTTCAAGGTGGAACTCCAGCATGGCTGCAGTCTAATGACTGAAACAAGTAAAAGGATATATGCATGTGTGTGTGTGTGTGTGTGTGTGTGTGTGTATTGTATGTATTAGGAAGTATAGACACAATAATGAGTGTGTGATAATGAAGCTCTCTTCATAACCATGCAGGTCTTGGTTTGATTTCTCTGTGCAACACCTTGGACAAGGGGTTTGTAGCAGAACTTCAAGTTGGCTAAAGATTTGTAAATGAAATTTGGTGTGGTAAACATAAAATGTCTGAAAACCAGTTAACACAAGTGAGATTATGAAGCAAAAAGGAGACAAACAAACAGATAATATATGGAGCCAAACAGGCTAAAGCACATGCCTGAAAAACGTGTAGAAATTTAAAGTTGAGAAACAACAATCAAAGAAGTGTACAAAAAAATGTTAATTATGACAAAGGAAGAAACAACAGAAAATCTATTCTGGGACTTGGTGAGTGTTAGATAAGGCTTTTCATAATGAAATAATTCTTTTGGTTAACCCCAAAATCTATTCTATTAAGAGATGTTATGGAAGACACAGACACACTTTTAAAGATTAATTTCAGATACCTGAAAACAAAATTTTTCCCAAAGTTGGTTAACAGTAAGATGTAAAGAAATATGAAATGCAACTTTACCACAGGCGATAGGAAATGTGTCACTTACCTACAATAGAAGAAAAGAAAAACTGTAATTAATAATTTGTTCAAAATAGATTATTCACTGTAAATCAAGTAAAAGAATATTAACATATTTGTAAAACTGAGTATTAAACATGTCAATTAAAAATAATTATGTGCTGAGGAAAAGACTACATCAGCTCAATAACTAATAATATTTTAAACATTCTAGCAAGAATGGGAGACAACACAAGAGATAAAGATTGTTTGCCAACATAACATTGCAGTCCTGGTTTAGGATGAATGTTGCTGAAATTTAGCACCAAGAAACATTGTCTCCAGCTGGCTATACGACACGATCTGTGTCCTTATATTTTTTAACAAGGGAACCTAGCACCCCCACTCAGCTCAAAACAATATCTGTGTATTGTGATTTCCAGGTTATTTCCCTTCATCAGCACAGAATAACTGTTCGGCTAGAGGTAGCGCTGCCAAATTCCCATTTGAAATATATAGTTTGCAAAGTGACAACTAGTCACTGATCTATAAATTAGAAAATTAACTATTTTAAAAACTCATAATGAGAGATATTCAGCAACAGTACTTTGGAGTAAAGATTGCTACGGAAACCCTTACATGGTCACTTGAAATTTTAGACATAATAGTCAAATGTCCCTCATATCACATACACTGCTGTATTAAAATAACAACAACAGTGGGCTTTGTTGTTCCTAACATAAAAAAACACTGTGATTGCCATGGTTGGAGTGCCTTTGATCATAGGTCTACTCAATCAAGGCTGATTTAAGGCTAAACAACAATAAAAGAGATAAATTTATCAATCAATATAAATATCCTACAGCTCTCATATACACATGTACTGCTCTCCTACCTATTCACTCTGCAGCCCCCAGTTTAAGATCAAAAATGAAAAGCAACTGAAATTATATGAATAACAGATGTTAACATTAAATGTATGTATGGCTCAGACCAAAAATACTTAAAAATTTACCAAAGCATGTAAACTCACAGTGCCTGTATATATTTAAAGAGAAATATGTATTTATACATGTAAAAGAATGAGAGAGAGAGAGAGAGAGAGAGAG
>NC_068985.1:44238746-44248746 GCF_001194135.2 Octopus bimaculoides
ATATATATTTATATATATATATGTGTGTGCATATACATATGGGGAGAGAGAGGCAGAAAGAAATATATGTGTGTCTAAATGAATTTGAAAGAGCATGAGTGTGTGTATATGTGCAGTGGGGAGAGAGGAGGTGCATGCATGTGTTTACATATAATGTGAGTGATGTTTGAATCTATGTACACGTATGTCTGCCTGTGCCTTTTGTATTCCATATTCCCAGATTACACTTTGAAGAAGAAGAGAAATTGCTTTGACAATGTCTTGCAAGTTAATATATACATTTCTTGCATTAGAGAACAACACCGAAAGAGTTGTGCAGCTGCTGCAGAGCAATAATACCTAGAATAAAAACAACAACAAGAAGAGCAATATCTAAAGTAGTGACAATAGGAACATAACAACTAAAATACAGTTATGCAAATGACAGCCGACATCCTTCCACCTCTCCCACCCTGGCCTCCATCACAACCACTGCCAACTTCAAAACCACCATGACCTCCACAACCATCACGACCACCATCACTGCCACCACTGAAACTACTACCGAAACTCCTATCACAGCGCCACTAAAACCACCATCACCACCACCACCACCAAAACCATCATCACCATCACCACTATCACCCAAACCACCACCGCCATTGTTGCTGTTGTGACCATCACTTACACACCATTATCATCACCGAAACCACATGCAAAACCACTGTTGCTGCCACCACTACCACCATCAAAGCCCCGTTTGCTGCCACCACCAAAACTCCCATTGCCACCACCATCCAAACCACCATCGCTGCCACCACCAAAACCACCATCATCACTATCACCAAAACCACCACCACCACCCCAGATAAATGTATTTTATGATCTATAACATTAATTGATTAGAATGTCAGCCCTTTCTGTTGAAATGAGGAAGATATTCAATATGGCCCATGTGTGTGAGTGCATGTGTATTTCTGTCTTTCGCCTACCTAATCCCTAACAACTACAACCATATGTTTAATGTATCTTATTGATGGGCCGGTCCATTGTTTCCAGTTAAACAGTCTTAAGATGCTTGGTGTATCTGAAATATTATCCCCTGCCTGTCCGGCTTTCTCTCTCTCTTTCTTGTACTTTATGTGTTGAATATTGAACAGTTTGTATACTTTCTCCAAGACATTAATATATGAAGAGAAGGCAAAAGTAAGGCAGTGATTACTGTAGCTAGTGTTTCTGAGAAATAAATACAACCCGTCCATGAGCATCATCACTAAATAAAAGGCTTTAACTACCAACAGCTGGATGGTTGTCATCATCATCATCATCATCATCGTTTAACGTCCGCTTTCCATGCTAGCATGGGCTGGACGATTTGACTGAGGACTGGCGAACCAGATGGCTACACCAGGCTCCAATCTGATTTGGCAGAGTTTCTACAGCTGGATGCCCTTCCTAACGCTAACCACTCCGAGAGTGTAGTGGGTGCTTTTACGTGCCACCAGCACGAAAGCCAGTCAGGTTGTGTGCTAAAAAATTAATATATTAGAGAGACAATAAATTAGATAGGTATATCATCATCAATGTCATTGCTTTAGTGTCCACCTTTCCGTGCTGACATGGGTTAGATGGAATTTCTTGAAGCAGATTTTCTATGGCCAGATGCCCTGCTTTCTGTCAAACCTCACCTGTTTCCAAATAGAGTAGTATTTCCCCATGACTAGACATGTTTTTTACTGAAGACTGGAAACAAAGAACACTGCTTGCATGACAGTGACCTTCGTATACTGCTATCACTTGATGTCAAAACAAGGAGACAGAAACACACACATGCATGTATGCACGTGCATGAACATACACACACACACACACACACACATACATATGACAGGTTTCTTTTAAGTTTCCATCTACCAAATTCATTCACAAGGCTTTATCCTGGGGACACAGTACAAGATACTCATTCAAAGTGTCCCACAAGTTAAAGTGAACTTGAAACCATGTGTTTGGGAAGCAAGCTTCTACCACACAGCA
This sequence comes from Octopus bimaculoides, assembly GCF_001194135.2. Taxonomy (NCBI): domain Eukaryota; kingdom Metazoa; phylum Mollusca; class Cephalopoda; order Octopoda; family Octopodidae; genus Octopus; species Octopus bimaculoides. Next base: position 44,240,760 of record NC_068985.1, read on the forward strand.
ACACCTTTTTAGTATATTCAATGAATAGATATAACCATAAAGATATACAGACATTTGTGCATGTGTTTGGTTACATTTAGTTGAGATGTGTCATTTGCAAGGTTTCCTTAACATTCTGGCAGACACACACATGAATATGGACTTATATTTGTATACAACAAGCTTCCACACAGTTTCTATCTACCACGTTCACTCACTCACAAGGTATAGTAGAAGACATTTGCCCAAAGTGCTATACAGTGGGACTGAACCCAAAACCATGTAGTTGCAAAGCAAACTCTTTAACCATACAGCCATGCCTTCACTACCTACTTACTTCAGTTTGAACAATTTTCATGATGTTTCATATATAGTCACTTCTATTAAATTCATTCAGTTGTTAAACATAAACAAATCTTGGAATTAAATGGTTTTGATTTACTGTCAGGTGACTTTTGGCCAACCCTATATAAAAATCCAATATTGGTAGAATCAACGAAAAAAGTACTCCATCTAGTGGGAGATAAATATTGGTTTAATACACAAATTATAGAAGAGCTACTAATAGTTTCAGGCTTTTACGATACTTGAAATAGGTAAATTTATAACATGAACTACACCATGTATCTTCAAATAATCTGCCAGGCTCTCTTTATGCATTACATATATCTTAAAAATGTTTTCTCATTTTCTCACAGTTCAGCATCCCAGTTTTTAAAATACATATAATACATAAATATACATATAGCATATAAACATATATATAAAACACATAAATGGGTAGTAAAATACCCAAGTAAATTCTAACATAGCCCAGTTACTGCAATCAATGAGCAACTATTATTTTAATTATTTTGTCATTCCCTTAAGACAGCAACTAAAACAAGGCTTGGAGACATTTCCAATATGGAAGAAGTCATTTCCGCTAATAAAACATGGAACAAAAGAAGAAATCACTGGCAAAATAAAAGTATAAAAATAAAAATAAAATGAAAATAAATAGCTGAAAATAATGTATTTTCTAATTAATTAGATCTCATTAACAATTTAAATAGAAAGCAAATTTATTTGTTCATTCAAAAAAAAAAAAAAAAAGCAAAACAAAAAAAGTCTGGTTAAAATGGTTTATTAGTCTGATTAATACTAGAAAGAAGGTTAATTTTTTTTGGTAGTGTTCAAGAGATACTAAGCAGATCTTATGATACTATTACTACTACCAGCACATGCACCATCACCACCTCTACTGAGTGAATGAATGGTTTAAGGTCATCAATTAGTGTCTTCCCCACTCTACATGCACTATTAAGCTTCTTGGCAACTCATTACACACCTGTATTTATGAACTGACAGAGAAGCATTGACATGCAAGAAATAATGGTGAAGAAATGAAATCTCCCTCAACTACCTAAAATACAAAAAAGAACAAAACAAAAAAAAACAAAAACAAAACAAAACAAAAAAGAACATTGGATATATAAAGTACTCTACTCTTTTTACTCTTTTACATGTTTCAGTCATTTGACTGTAACCATGCTGGAGCACCGCCTTTAGTCGAGAAAATTAACCCCAGGACTTATTCTTTGTAAGCCTGGTACTTATTCTATCAGACTCTTTTGCTGAACCGCTAAGTTATGGGGAGATGACTGCGCTGGTATGGTCATGTGGCGAGAATGGATGAGGATAGCTGTGTGAAAAAGTGCTACACCCTAGTGGTTGAGGGAACCTGTGGAAGAGGTAGACCCAGGAAGACCTGGGATGAGGTGGTGAAGCACAACCTTCGAACATTAGGCCTCACCGAGGCAATGACTAGTGACCGAGACCTTTGGAAATTTGCAGTGCGTGAGAAGACCTGGCAAGCCAAGTGAGACCATAATCCGTGGCCTTTGCCAGGGGTGTAGCCAGCCCACTTATTCGTACCTTTACTTTACTGGACACTAAACTCTGTTTGCGAAAACCTGTTGTGGCAAGTGAAATTGAAATCAAATTCGATGACTGGCATCCATGCTAGTGGAGCGCTAAGAGACCATCCGAGCATGATTATTGCCAGAGCAGCTGACTGGCTTCCATGCCGGTGGCATGTGAAAAGCACCATTCGAGCATGATCGTTACCAGCGTTGCCTTACTGGCACTTGTGCCAGTGGCACATGATCAAAACATTTGAGCGAGGTCGTTGCCAGTGCTGCTGGACTGGCCCCTGTGCAGGTGGCACATAAAAAACACCATTTGAGTGTGGCCATTGCCAGTACTGTCTGACTGGCCCTCATGCACCCACTACTCTCGGATTGGTTGGTGTTAGGAAGGGCATCCAGCTGTAGAAACTCTGTCAGATCAGACTGGAGCCTGGTGCAGCCATCTGGTTTGCCAGTCCTCAGTCAAATCATCTAACCCATGCCAGCATGGAAAGCAGACATTAAATGATGATGATGATGATGGTGATGAATGTACACAAAGAAACAAATGAATGGTTTAGCCATGCAAAGTAGTGAATGGATCATCATCATGACGATGACGACAATGATGATGAAGATTAAGGAATATTCTGGGTGAATAGATGACAAGAGTTCTGAGTAGAAGATATTTTTAGCACTCAACTTGAACAAAATCCTTAGAAATTAGCTGCTTAAAATGTAAATATCCATTGGCGAAGTTAAAGAAATAGCTCAGCTGTTGTTACTATCATACAAAACAGATACACATACACATATCTGTGTAACAAATACAAGTTACACACACACACATTCATATAACACATGCACATGCATTCATACATTAATACATGCACACACAGACACATCACCCTATCTGAATTTGCCATTGTTTTTTGCTTCTTCTTTTTTTTTCACCCCCACCATCTTACCAGAATAACAATCTAGAATAACATTTATGTTAGGAATTAATACCTGTCTTTGCTGTGTCTCACTTAACCGAATGACCCCGACCATGATGAAGTACAAAATAAGTCCCATGGACTTAAAGGGTTAATACTTTAATCTTCAGCACTTATTTCACACTTTTACTTTTCCACAGATATCCCAGAGCAATGGCATATAAAGGATATTATCTAAGTTTATGTAAGAAGCTTACACTTCCCCCCCCACCCCCAACACTACAACTAATTAGTGCTTCCCGGTAATCAACTGGGATTGCCTTACTGAACGTGCTTTGCCCAGTTAACTTGGAAGGGGTCAATATTAGTGACATCAATCTGACAGGGCTCTGATGTCCAGTGAAAGCCATGTATACTATCTCTTCCTTTCTCATCAATCTGGTCAGATCCACGTAACAGATATTATAGAAGAGATAAGGAAGAATTTGTGGATTATAAGAGACATGTTCAAACCACACCCATGACACTAGTAGGGGGTGGGAGACAGATATAAAGCTATTGTTGTTGATGATGATGATTGTGGTGGTAATGTTGATGATAATGCCAATGATTGGGGTTGTGATTGTGGTGGTGATAGTAGTGATGATGATGAGGAGGATGATGATGATGGTGGTGGTGGTGATGGCAGAAATGATGGTGATGCTTGTAGTGATAATGCAGTAATGATAGTTGTGATGATGATGATGATGATGATGATGATGACGATAATGAGAATAGTAATGCTGATGAAGGTGGTAGAAATAATGATAACACCATCACCACCATCACGATGGTGATAGTGGAGATGGTGTTGACAGGGGTGGGAGACAGAGAGAGAAGATAAAGTGAGAAGGAGAGAGAGAGAGAAGATAAAGTGAGAAGGAGAGAGAGAGAGAAGATAAAGTGAGAAGGAGAGAGAGAGAGAGAGAGAGACAAAGAGAGTGTGTAAATCATACACTCGCAACCATTATCATTCATTCTACACACGTAATCTTCAAATTCCAATTTAATCGCTTCAAATTTTTCACATCAAAGGTAAATCACTCTCTCTCTCTCTCTCTCTCTCACTCTCTTTCTCCTCTTTATAAACACACTGATACATACACACAAATATATATATACACTCACACACACAAATATGTGTACCTGTGTATATAAGTGGATTTATCGATTAAAAACTGCGTTTGGCTTTTCTGTTTGAAACTGAAGACAATAAAGAACATGAACGAAAACAACAAACGTGGAACAATGAAAATGGTATCCTTGATGCTGATACCAAACATGAGATTCTGGACATGAAAGGAATTGGTCTGAATATATATATTAGTCTTAATGCATTTGTGTGTGTAGACACACACATACATGCAAGTACAAGCACACATACATACATACACACATATATATGGTTCAAATGAACGAAAAACAAGACAAAGACAGGTGAGGGAACAACAAGCAGGTGTATTTGTTTGATGCTTGGGAAAAATGGAAAGGTCTTTGATGTTTTTGAGCTTACGCTCTTTGACAGAAAAGGATCAGTAAAAAAAAATGGAGAGAAAGAGAAAAAAAAACGTGTCAGGATTAACAGTTTCACATGTTGAAATGACTGGAAAGAAGAGGTCAATGGAAGGGGAGATAACAGTGACCTGGCTAAACTGGAGTGCATGTGTGTATGTGAGTGTATGTGTGTGTGCGTGTGGACAAGTGCATGTGTATTTATGTGTGGCAAGTATGAAATTGTGTGAGCCTCTGTGTGTGTGTGTGTGTGTATGGGCACACACGTCTGCGTGTGTATAAATAAACAAATGTGTGTGTATAAATAAATAAATATGCGTGCTGTATAGAGTAATGTGTGCTCCGTGCATTTGTGTATTTGTGCGTGTATATGTGTGTGTGTGTATCAAAGAGACTAGAAATTAGGGAATAAAATAAGAAAACTGTTAATAAAATTTGTAAACTAAGATAAGATTATGTGATAGAAAAAGCATTTTGAAGTTCCTTTGAAGAAGGGCTGCTTAGAACATTTGTTTACACACATATACACAAGTGCACACACACACACATATACATACATACACACACACACACATATATATACATTTGAAGCTGAAGCTGGTATATTTGAACTGAAACTGGAAACTCTCAGGGCTCATCTTCAAATATATAAATTCCACAATAGACATTGAGTACTCTGATCTTTATAGTTGTAAATACAAATTCATAGAAATATAGGCTGAGTGGTTCAACGATGCAGTTTCAGGTTCAATTCCAATATGAGGCATCTTGGGCTAACCTAATCCTGATTAGTGGATTTGGTAGGCAGAAACTGACAGAAGCTCCTTGTGTGTGTGTGTATACCTGCATGCATGTATGTACAAATGTGTCTGTTTCCATCTCCTTGTCTTGACATTGTGCACTAACTGTAAACATGAATTCTTTTCTACTCTAGGTACAAGGCCTGAAATTTTGGGGGGTGGGGTGAAGTCAATTAGATTGACCCTAGTACACAACTGGTACTTAATTCATTGACCCCAAAAGGATGAAAGGCAAAATCGACCTCAGTGGAATTTAAACTCAGAACGTAAAGACAGACGAAATATTGCTAAGCATTTCACCCGGCATGCTTACGTTTCTTATTTCTTTATTGCTCACAAGGGGCTAAACATAGAGGGGACAAACAAGGACAGACAAAAGCGTTAAGTCGATTACATCGACCCCTGTGCGTAACTGGTACTTAATTTATCGACCCCAAAAGAATGAAAGGCAAAGTCGACCTTGGCAGAATTTGAACTCAGAACGTAATGGTAGACAAAATACCGCTAAGTATTTCGCCCGGCATGCTAACGTTTCTGCCAACTCACTGCCTTGTAAACATGACTTTATTCTTTTCTATTCTAGGCACAAGGCTTGAAATTTTGGGGGAGGTGGGGCCCAGTTGATTAGATTGACCTCAGTATGCAACTGGTACTTAATTCATTGACCTTGAAAGAATGAAAATCGAAGTCGACCTTGGCGGAATTTGAACTCAGAGTATAAAGACAGAAGAAATAATGCTAAGCATTTCGCCCAGCATGCTAACATTTCTGCCAACTCACTACCTTGTAAATATGACTTTATTGTCATAGAGAGGAGGTGCTTAGTTTTTATAGAGGTTAGTGGTTGAGCAATCATGAGATCAAGTGGGCACCTCTGTTCTGCTGACATCATCATCATCATCATCATCATCATTTAGCATCCATTTTCCATACTGGTATGGGTTGACTGAAGATCATAAGCTGGAAGGCTGCACCAGACTCCAATCTGTTTTGGCTTTGTTTCTATGGCTGGATGCCAACCATCCAGCTATAGAAACCAACCCCAAAAATGTAAATCTCCAGCAAGATGCAGTATCCAACTGGTCAAGGAGCAGAACTCCCCGAACATGTGCTAATTCTGACTTTGGAGATCTATTAAACCCATGACAGCACAGAAAGTAGGTATAACATGCTGATTACACACACACACACACACACAAAGCACAAATTGTAGCTAAGGGTCTGGGTTGTTAAAATGTAACAAAGCATGCCTTGCAGTTTTTTTCTTTTTTTGTGCTTTTATTTCAAATATTACCAAGTTTAACTTTGTCTTTCATCATTTTAGGGAGCAATAAGATAAAGTGCCAGTCCAGAATGGTGGGCTGGAATAACTTTTAGATTGTCAGACGGAGATGCCTTGCAGTATTTGTTTTACTATTCTGATTTTTGGGGAGTGCCCCGCCAAGTTCTTAGGTACCCTTAGCAAAGCTCCCTCTAATGTAAGCATCCAGACCAAGTCTCTGATTTGAAGATAACATCTCTCGGCAGTCTTGTAAGTGCTGAAAAAACAAAAAAACAAAAACAAAATAAAGGAGTGGGTCTATTTGACTAAACCCTTCAAGGCGGTACCCCAGCCTGGCTGCAGTCCAATGGCTGACACAAGTTAAAGATAAAATGAATACACACACACACACATATGCATATGCTTATAAACTGTTTTGTTTTGGTGGCAGCAAGGACTGAATCAGAAGAAGAGATAATAAAACATAGAAGACAAACTCCATATGGTTGGTGAGTTATCACTTGGAATTTTTACAGTAGCACTACCATCAACATCACCACCACCAACAACAAAAGCAAAAAAATATATATATATAAAAATAAAATAAAAGACAGTGGAGGCCATGTTGTGTTAGGTGGGGGTAGGTGAAATTGGTCTTTTAGTGCTCATTCACAGCTGCATTAGATTTACCAGATAACAACCGGTATTTGATCCTGAAAGTTCTGTTTTCCATTTTTAAATAACAAGAATAAAAAGCGACAGTGGAGTAGAAAGGAGTGTTGGCTGAGGAGAGGTTCAGAGTGCATTTAATATCTGTGTTGTTGTAATCTTTATTACTATTGGTGATGGATCTATGAATGGAAAACTTGTGGTGATGGGGGGAGGAAAGAGCTGTGAAAACAGAGTGGTAGAGGAGGGGGAGGCGTGCAAGAGAGGAAAGTGAAAAGTGGGAGGAAAAAGAGAATGGATATAAAAGAGGAATGGGGTATGAGTAAAAGAAAGTTAAGTTGGTTGTGTGTTTGAGAGGAGATGGGGATTGTGAGGGAAGCGAGCAAGCATGAGGGTGTGAGAGAGCAATGGAACTGTTAAAAAAAAAAAGGTGCTGGTGGTGGTAGGAAGTAGAGGGGAAAGAGTAGTAGTCAAAGTAAGAAAGCAGACTCAGAGAGAGAATGGAGATAGACATACATACACATACATACACATGCACAAACATACACATGTACCTATATATACACATATATATACATGAAGAGACATGACATAGAAGAAAATATTACCTCATGTAGAATTAATTGACTTTGTAGATTTATAGCAAAGCTTTATGCATGGAAGTGGAAATTCCATGTATATGCATGTGATGATGATGATGGTGATGATGAACTGAGGGTGGTTTTGCGCATAATGGGTGTGCATTTGCATATAGTCAAGAAATGCACATGCATGCATGAGTGTTCAATTTAAATGCACATAAGTAAATCAAGTCAAAAGGAAAATATATAAAGGACATGCACACATGCATACATACATGTGACTGTGTTTATCTATGTGTACCTTTGTGTGCATATATAT
>NC_068985.1:44250122-44253681 GCF_001194135.2 Octopus bimaculoides
GGGGGGGGGGTGTTGGCACTCAACACTTGATTTGAAGGATAAAAGGGTGGGAGTCTGCTCTGATCTGCTGGAACTGTTTGAAGTCAATGAAGACACATTTCTTTTCTGATCTGGCAACAAGAGATGAAATCTGGGCATATTTTTATGAATCAGAAACGAAGACTTGGTCCATGGAATGGTTTCACACCTCTTCTTCAAGACCTAAGAAGTTTAAGAGCCAGTGATCAGCACAGAAAGTCAAGGTCAGTTTTTTTTTTTTTTTTTTCATTTTCGAATGGCAAAGGCATAGTTCTTCTTGATTTTCAGGAATGTAGCTAGACTGTGAATAATGAGCAGTACCCTGAAACATTTAAAAAGCTCAGAGAAGATATAAGGAGGAAGAGACCAAACAAGAATCTAAAAATATTGTACATTCACCATGACAATGTGTGACTAAACATGTATTTGGCAACATATGAGCAAACTGAGCTGGTCAGCAGCCCCTCATCCGTTATGCAGCCTGGATCAGGTACCTTTACACCTGCAGCTCTTCAATCCAAGAAAGGATAGTTATCAGGGACAATTTGATGACAAAGACAAGGTGAAAATAGGTGTGAAAATGAGAGTACAACAACACACTCAAAAATAGTTACAGAAAGGATTTGAGAGTTGGGTTAAACAAAGCCACAAATACACTGATTGTAATGGAGACTATGTTGAATAGCAGTTTTCTATAGAGGAAGAGTTATTCTACCAATATGTACAATTTGACCAACTTACGTCAATTAATAAAAAAAAATTCATGCTCATTTTTGCATTAGCTTCAATAGAACCTTCATATTTTGCAATAGAAAATAACAATGGAATATGATACTGCATGAATAGTTAGAAAATTGATAGAACCATTACTCAAAGGAGTATTCAATGTATTTTATGATGCATAGTTGACGTATTTATTTGGAGTTAAAACCTATGAGAGTTTGTCGACTTCGATTACTCATTGAGAGCAATTAACACTCACTCAAGTAACTGTTATGAGATTAGACAAGTAATCAAAATGGACAAGGTCTCTGTGGTGGTGATGATGGTGGTGATAGTAGTAGTAGTAGTAATATTGTGTGCAACCCACCAAAGTTGGATCATAATGGCCTACTATTATTTTAATCGTTATTCAAAACACTGTTTCTACTGTGTAGATGCCCCTGAAGGTAGTGAAATGACATGTGCCGAGGCTTTGACATTGCTTAGACTTTGACATGTAAGGGCCCTTGAAAAATGGTGGGTATCAGAAGAATATCTTGCCAGAGAACACTACCTCAATAAGTCTGGTCAAAATAATGCCAATATGGAAATAAAAATACACATAAAAATAATGATGATGAGTAATTATGGTCAAGAAAATGAGGAAAGACAACTATGGAAAGTCATAAAAATTAGATAAATATAAAATCCAATCTGTCCAAACCATGCCAGCAAGGAAAACAGATGTTAAATGATGATGATGATGATGATGATGATGATGATGATGATGATGAAAGTAAAATGGAAAGTCAATTTGTTCTCTGGGCATACAATAGTAATCCAGACATCTTTTTAGACATCTTCAGTGAAACATTTTCTGTTACTGTTAGATTTTAGCATGACTGAATATGGATATAACAGCATCCTTATAATGTCCAGCTTTTCCTGCTTGCATGGGTAAGACGAAATTCATTGAGGCCTATTTTCTACAGTCAGATGCTCTTTCTGTCACTGACCCTCACACCTGTTTCCAAACAGAATATTAATTCCTCTTGTTCTTTGAATACTGACAACTCAATCGCTGGACATGTTTACACAGAAGACTGCAAATGAACAAGACTGCTTTTATGACACTGACATTTGTTTACATTTAACAAGTGATACCACAACAAGGATACACATATGCAGGCACTTGCATGCACACAAGCACACATATACATGCATGACCACACACACACACAAATACATACGTTACAGACTTCTTTCAGTTTTTATGTACCAAATACACTCAAAAGGTTGAGCGCTACAGTAGAAAACACTTAACAAAGATGTTCTACATCAAGACTAAACTCAAAACCACAGTGAGCCCATACTGCATTGATTAAATTTCTACTGGTGATGAAACATGCTATTCATATGCAAATCAGTTCTCACAAACTCTTTCTATTGTCCGGTAAAAATATCATCAACATCATCATCATCATCGTTTAACGTCCATTTTCCATGCTGGCTTGGGTTGGATGGTTTGACAGAGGTCTGGAGAGCCAGTGGCTGCACCAGACTCCAGTCTGATCTGGCAAAGTTTCTACAGCTGGATGCCCTTCCTAACACCAACCACTCCGAGAGTGTAATGGGTGCTTTTCATGTGCCACTGGCACAGGAGCCATATATGTGTACTAAGTCATTAAAGAGTACAGGTAGTTTGAAAATACCTCGTGGAGTGATGACCATGCGCTGCCCATTGGCAAGGTATAGCACCTGTTCAGCACCCATTGCCAGGGATATGTCGAAGTCATGGGATTGCAGCATGGCAGATTCTGAAGAGGTGGTGGAAGATCTCAACTGAGCCAACAATGCTTCTTACATTGATGCTGAGTGGAGGAATCCTAGAAGATCAGCAGTAAGGATCACCAAGTTCTATCAAGAGAGTAACTGCAATGCATCCGTTGGGGTAGTGTCTATGGTTGCATAGTCAGCTAATGAAGGATTCACTATGACTCAAGCTCTCAATTTAAATTCATAATAATGAAACTGGATGGCAACAGAGAGTCATGGAAATCCATGAAAGCAGTGAAAAAAAAAACTATGTCACATGAAATGTGGAGAATTCCAGAAAGTACCCTACAATCAAAAAACAAGTTAATTCGGTTCCTATGTCTCAGGTGCATATGCACTGAACTGCGTATACTAAGTTCTTGTGCAGTAAGAGTTGATACATAAGAATATGTGTACATATGTAAATTGAAATCAGCTTAATTGTAATGAAAAGACACCAATCACTCTAAGGTTCACAAAGTCTGTCTTGTGTCCCAGACTGTATGTATGAAATCTCAACTCCAACAATTAGTAATCAACCAAACACACTATACAGCTGACTACTTGTCTAGATTAAACATATTGTTGTCATCCCTTTTATAGGATTTTTCTTTCATCTGTATTGTGTGTTTTGGTACATATGTGTGTATGTGGGGAGTGGATGGGTGGTATGTTTCTTATTACATGCATATGTGTGTGTGTGTGTGTATGTGTGTGCCTGAGTGTGTATTTGTATGCATGTGCATCACTGTATTTGTTGCAACATTGAAATTATTAATGCTGCCTACACTCACATGCACAGCAGCATAAACAATTACACAGGGATGTGTGTAAATGTGTGTGCGTGCATGTATTTCTGTGTGCATATATCAATATGGATGCATAATTATTTGTGTTTTTAAATCATATATATTACTGACTTACAAATACATAAAATTATATATCCACATACATAATTATATATATATATATGCCCTTATATAAATATACATATATATATATATATATATATATATATATATAT
>NC_068985.1:44253834-44257846 GCF_001194135.2 Octopus bimaculoides
TATATATCCACATATATATATGTAAATATGTGTGCATGCACACACACATGCATATAGGATTCGGGTTTATTGATGGAAATACTCCTCCAATCTAGCTGAAAATATACCCAGTAAAAAATAAGAAGACAGAGACAAGAAGAAGAAGAAGAAGAAGCTACAGAGTTCATTGAAATATAACTAATGAGATCTGAAGTAGAAATAAATCAGGATTATTCAGAAAAATTTGCTCTTTTACAGGAATGATTCATAGATGTAAGGAAATAGTGTAAGGTGATTAGCAAAGACATGGAAGACAGGTGGGGTTGGGGAGAGGGAAACTGATAAAAAAAAACAAAAAAACAATCTATATAAAGTATATGTATATATTTAAACATAGGTATGTGTATGTATATCTATGTGTTTGTGTATATATATATATATGTGTGTGTGTTTGTAGGATCATATATAGTTCTATATATTAGTGTGTGCATATACATACATATATATATATATATATGTATGTATATCTGTGTGTGTGTCTGTATAAATACGCCAGAAACTAAGAATGATCTATAAAAAAAAAATTGATCAGCAAATCAATATATACACATATATGCATAAATATGTATGTGTGTGTGTGTGAGAGAGCAAGCTAAGGGAAATAATTCACAGTGATTAGTGGCATTTATTTGTGCATGTGTTTATGTTTTTGGTGCGTTTATGCAAATTACCTAGGCCACAAACATGTTTGACTCTTTTTTTTTTAATACATCTAAGTACCTTGTTCAGTTGGAGACAAAGTAGAGCAACTGCTGTGCTGATGGCACCTATTGAGATTGGAATATGTCTACAGTCATCCTTTTGTTTCCTGACAATCAGATTATCTTTTACTTAATGGCATTTCAATTTTTGGAGAATTTATATATATATATATATATATGTAAAACAAATGATGGAAAAATGTTAGTTCATTACAGCTGTTTCTAACACATTTTTTTAAATAGATGAATGAATATATTACATCATAGCAAAAAAAATTTTCATCAGATGATACATAGAATTTCAAACAATAAAAGAACAAATCATAAATACAGCAGAACACAGCTTGACTCCAGTCCAAGCTGGCCTGGAATGAGAGAACAAACATAAGGCCATAATAACCATTAAAAGAGCTAGATAGACTCTTAATGTCAAAAGGCACTCCTGACCGTCAGACATTCTGGAATATACCAAAAACCATGCGACCAATACAACGTGCACTTTGGATCAGCCCCTAGGCATTAAATACTCGTAAGGGTTAAATTCTCTGTATGCATAACCTGAATAATTCACTAGATGTACTTCAGCACACAATATATTTATTCAACCCAATCTGGTGCCTATCATTTGAGTACCTGATTCTCTCCTGAATCCTTAATATTGTGTGTGTATATATATATATATATATATATATATATAAATGCAAATTTTAAATTACATCTCCTGCAAGTTAACTTGGGAAACCTTGACGACAATGTTATCTTCATTTAACTAAGGTATCTTTGGCCTGATGAGTAGATAGTGGAGTATGTCTCATTGAGTAATTATTACTGCTGAGGTTCTGCTAGATAGGATACATATGTAGCCTGAATTTTATCTGCTCCATTCCCTCAATTTGTATTTTTATTCGCATTCATATAAACCCTAGATGCTGATCATGAATATATAAAAAGCATTTTTCAGCTTATTGAACTTCAATATGGGAAAAATTTACAACTTTCTATGCCAATAAACTATTATTGTTCCTGAAAGTTGTTCTTTATCCCTACTACAGACTGCTTGATGTTTACTAACCTTCTACACCTAGATCCTTGGATCTTACAATTACATATCATTACACACACACACGTACACAGATACACATATGTGCATCTGAAGAATCTCTAGGCAGTCTTTGAAACCAGTGAAATAACTTTTCCACCTCCTAAAAAAATAAATACAGGAAAGAAGAAAAACTTTTGTTGAAGCAGAACAGAAGACATTTGAACATGTTTAAGGCGTGTTACTGCCTGGGCAGAAAGCTGTAAATACATGGGAGATAAAAATACATGCACACACACACACACACACATACATACATGTAGCAGTATAGATATATGCTCTCTCTCTCTCTCATACACACACAAACACATGCACACATATGTTTATATATATATATATATATCAGCACATGAGCAGAAAGAGGTGAAAGCATGAATATTAAATGCAAGCATAAACCCAAGCACATGCATATATATTCCCTGGCTTGTGTCATTAACTCTATCAAGAGTTAGTTGTAGGTGTCCTATTGAGACATACTCAAGGGCAATTTTAGAACTGGTGGAGTCTGTCCCTTTCCAGGTTTGGCCAAAACTGATGTCTTCCAGAGAGAAGAAAACAGGGAGAGAGGAAAATTGACCCCTGTACTTTATCAATCTTGAAAGGATGACAGTCAATGTTGATGTCAGCAGTATTTCAACTTAGAATGTAGAGAGCCGAAACAAATACCACAAGGTGTTTTTTTTAGATGCTTCAACAACCCTGACAATGTATGTACACTGCCTATATATCATCATATCTTCATTTAAAGTCCAAGTTCCAAGCTAGCATGGGTTGGAAAGTTTGACAAGATCTGATGAGTTCAAAGACTGCATCATGCTTAACTGGCCAAAACATCAAAGTTACTGTCAAAAGCATTCTTGTTTAAGAATAATAAACATGGACTCTAAAAATGTATAGAGTAAGCCATCAGATTAATGTAAACTTGTTTTTATTATAACTGAACATGAAAGCAAACATTCACACACACTAACACACACATATATACACTCATCAAAGTCTACAGTATTATAGATCCATTACAGTTGATCTTACCAACTGGTTTCTAACTGGATATAAAATGACAGGGTGAAAAGTGATTGATAAGATTGGTTGTAATGGAATCTATAATGAATACTTTGACTACTTTGAATAACATAACCATTCCACTGACAAATATACAAGTGCCAGTTTTTTTCTGACTTATGGATTTTATCATGTACATTGTTTTGTCTTGGTATAAAAGATGGGCTACAACAAATATTCTGCTCAATACCACAGATTTGCTTGTCAGTTGCTTGACCTAAACCAATTGAACAGACAGGTAGTCATGATGGGTATACTGGGCATTGTATATTTTATCCCAGTGTCACTTTGATAGTATGCCCTGCTCTCTCACTCAATGATAATAATAATAATAATAATAATAATAGCAATAATGAGTTTGTTATATACAATCCTCAGTTGCACTACAACTTGCCAGAAAAAGGGTAAAAGAGGGAACAGATAGCAGTAGTAAGTTGAGTAAAGAAAGACAGCAATGATAACCAAAAATGCATGTATGGTACCTGCAAGAAAACACTAAAAGACAGAAAAATGAACAACAAAAGAACCATAAAGAGGAAAGGATGCATGGGTACATCAGGAGTAGTGTTTGTGAATTTCGAGATGCATAGAATTTTTGAGGGATGCAATTTCCTGACAGATAACAAGTGAAATTTAGTAAGAAAAGAAAAAGAAAAGGTGAGAAAAGGTTTAGTGTTGATAACAATGTAATGGTTGGATTGGTGGAGATATTTATGGAAAAGAAACAAGATGAAGCATGATGGGATGGATGGAAATAAGGTGTGGTCGTTAAGAGAGAGAGCCAAGGGGCAGGATGTCGGTTGGAGAAAAGGATTGAGGGAGAGAGAAAGAGTTTGAGAATGAGTAAGGGATGTTGACTGAAGGAAAAATGGGAGAATGAGGAGAGAGAGAGAGAGAGAGAGACAGAGATTGCGAGGGAGAGATAGAGGTGAATTGAGAAAAAGATGCTGATATAAAACAAGGGAGGGCAGAGAGAAATGAAAAATTAAGAGTGTGAGAGTATATGAGAGAGGAAGGGGGAGGGAGGTAAAGAGGGAGAGAGAGAAAGAGGGAGGGAGGGAGGGAGAGAGAAGGAGAGAGGGAGGGAGAGAGAAGGAGGGGGGATGAGGAG
>NC_068985.1:44257986-44274284 GCF_001194135.2 Octopus bimaculoides
GTGTGTGTGTGTATATATATATATATATATATATATATATGCATATATATAATAGTATGGATATACTTATTCAAAGGGCCAAGGAATCTGCACTTCTTCAAAAACTGCTGATTCTAGAAACAGATTTGCTATTTCTTAAAAACTACACTCTGCATGTTGTGAATAAACTTTGATATGTTATGTGCATGCATGTATGTGTGGGTGTATGAGTGTGTATGTGTGTGTGTATATATATATACATACATCACATAAAATACACCATTTTGAGCGTGGCCGTTGCCAGTACCGCCTGACTGGCCTTCATGCCGGTGGCACGTAAAAAGCACCCACTACACTCTCTGAGTGGTTGGCGTTAGGAAGGGCATCCAGCTGTAGAAACTCTGCCAAATCAGATTGGAGCCTGGTGTAGCTATCTGGTTTCACCAGTCCTCAGTCAAATTGTTCAACCCATGCTAGCATGGAAAGCGGACGTTAAACGACGATGATGATGTATGTACACACATACACTTGCACCCACACATATACATGCACAAATATATTTCATCACAAACATATTTACAAAAATGCTGCTCTAAAGAAAGAAATTGTGGAGGCGCAATGGCCCAGTGGTTAGGGCAGCGGACTCGCGGTCGGAGGATCGCAGTTTCAATTCCCAGACTGGGCGTTGTGTGTGTTTATTGAGTGAAAACACCTAAAAGCTCCATGAAGCTCCAGTAGCGGGTGGTGGCGACCCCTGTTGTACTCTTTCGCCCCAACTTTCTCTCACTCTTTCTTCCTGTTTCTTGAGTAACGCTGTGGTGGACTGGCGTCCCGTCCAGCTGGGGGGAAACACATATGCCATAGAAACTGGGAAACCCGGCCCATGAGCCTGGCTAGGGTTTAAAAGGGCGCATAATAAAAAAATAATAAAAAGAAAGAAATTGAGAAAGTTTTCTGAAAAAGAAGAGATCTTGTGACTGAAGTAATTCCACTGGAACAGGAAGTAGTTTAATGGGTTGCAGATTGTTTCCAATAAATTGACATGATACTAATTACAACCTGCAACGTTTGTTGCTGCTTAGTCCCGGGTTAACCTTAGTCAAGCAGACCTTTGATTAAAAACGACCCAATCATGACCTCATACATTATATACCTAAAACTACATTATCCACTGTGTTGTTCTATTTTTAAGACAATACGCTGTGATTTGAAGGAAAGTTGACTATTACTTTTAGCAAGTTGAGTGGCCATGAAAAGGTTGTTTTGACTCAAAGTAGATTGTTGTTGTTGAGATGGTGTGGTTAAGTAGAATCTGAGTAAACTATACAGTGGTCTGGAATTGGTAAGCTAAAGGCAAATACATGAACTTATTATGGGGCTCTGTGCATGGCAGGGCCCTGCTATTAGAATGATAAGATGGAAAAGGAATAAGATGAGAATGAAGGGACAAAAGAATTAGGACGTGTGTATATCAACTGTTATATATAGTTTCATACTCTTAAAAGAAAAAAGTATTTTATATACTCAGATAATATGTGTATTCTGCTACTAGTTCCAAGGAGATTAAAGTAATCAAAGCATATATTTTATAACTCTTATATATTCATAATAAAATCAAGATATTTATTTGCCAATGTGTTATTTTCAACACTTAAACAGTTTCAGTTAAATCTTGTAGAGTTTGTGTAACATCTATCATGTCTATGCACCTTGAAGTTGATCTTGAAGCTCCTCCATCATTGTCCAGGATCTGGTTCCATAGAAAAGAATGTTCTCTACACTTGCCCTAAAGAAGGCAAACCTTGTTGACTTACAAATACATGACTGCCAGCTGTTTTAAAGCTTGTTACATGTACTGTAATTCTTTGCCTGTAAGGAAGTTTCTCTTACTATCAGCAATGTAGGACCCAAGCTATTTGAAGTCATTAACCTCCTTAAGTCATTTACCACTGTTGGAACTAATTAGTAAGCAGTTTCCATTCTCATTGATAGTCATGTATTCAGTCTTCTTTGCATCGAGAAACAGATTGAATATAGACTGATATTAGCTGCAGCATTCTCCAGTCTTGTGCATCACTTGAGGTAGGCTTTGCTGGCCAGTTCTATTGTGCTGAACAACAGCCCAAATTGGATGCTGTGCTTTGGAGACTTACAAAGTCTAATAGAAGATGATGATGACTCATTTACATTGATATTATTGTCAGAAATGCACAACAAAGAATCTACAAAAGCTAATAGTGGACAGAGAATCATGGTGAAAGCATTGTGAGGTGTACCTTGGTTGTGACTACTTGAAGATGATGGTTGTTTCTTTGAGGAATTTATATGCTTAACCTTTTGAAGTATTGAGTACTATACTTTTAGTTTGTGGATACTCTTGTTCTTATGAATAATATTGTGTATGTATGTATGTGTGTGCTTATGTGTGTGTAGATATATATATATATATATATAGATGCAAATATATGCACACACCACTTACACAGATACATGCAGTCTTCACATGTGCATGCACAAAAGCACTCATGCATGCACATATGCTCAAATACACACATGCACGCGTGCATGCACACACATATACACACACAGTGGTTTAAACAGCAGCATATTTATTTTTATATTATTTTGTGTGTGAATGGGCATGCATACATACTTTCACACACACACACATGTGCATTTGTTTGTGCATATATATATATATATATATATATAAGATATCATATACACATTCAAAAGTTAACTGGTTTTTTTTATATTGTTTATATTTTATGATAGATAACACACAAACACATGCATGCACACAACATAGAGTGACAAGACCTGTTATTCTGACTGAATGCTCCATGTACTTTTGCCATGTTCACACCTGATGATCAAAAAGTGTTTCAAACATAGAACACTTCCTTTAATGTTCTTCAACAAACTATTTTATATTCTTTTCAAGTGTTTTTTTTTTCTATTCCTTCTCCATCCACCCCTCCTCCTTTTAAAATAAATTTTATTTTAAGCCATATTTGAAATATAAATCAGATGTGATTGTATTCTTATATGAACACAGTAACAATAATAAAAACAAAAATGAAATGAAAATATCAATAATTCAATACCATTGAACTTTGGAATTAATTTCAATTCTTTTGGCTCTTCCACCAAATTTTTGTTTTGGTGTGTTTATTTTTGACAGTGTAAGTGGCAGGCCTAACTCATCATCTGCTAAAACACAACCTAACTGGTCCTTGTTGTTGTTGTTGTTTAGGCTGTCAGTTTTGATTCAGCAGACCTGTGATCAAAAGCATTCCATTATATGACCATCACAGCTTTTTCCTATGTACAGGAAGTCCAAAACTACTACTACTACATTATTCAATGCCTTTTTCTAAGACAGTGAGTGGTATGTGATTTGAGGGAGATTTGGTTGTTACTTTAAGCAAGTCAAGCAATCATGTAAGGTATCTCTCGTTAGCTTCTTACTTGGTCTTAGCAGACCTCGGTGGAGTTCATTCTGTTGTAAGTATTCAGACAAAAACATCTTTGTCCATCCATTTCACTCATATTTATAGAGGTCATCCTTGTGGTCAGCAAGGAAGTTGAATCTGTAGAAATGTTTACCAAGTTCAAATGGTTTCAAATTTTGCCAATAAGGGCAGCACTTTTGGAGGAGGGGTTAAGTTGATTATGATGATCTCAGTGTTCAACTGGTGCTTATTTTATCGATCCCCCCCCCCCCAAAAAAAAAGGATGATAGGTAAAATCGATCTCAATGGAATTTGAACTCAGAACATAGCGGCAGATGAAATACCACTAAGTATTTCACCCGGCGTGTTAACGATTCTGTCAGCTCGCTGCCTTTATTATTATTATTATTATTATTATTATAAAGGCAGTGAGCTGGCAGAATTATTATCATGCTGGTTGAAATGCTTAGTGGCATTTCATCCATCTTCATGTTCTAAGTTCAAATTCCGCTGAGGTTGACTTTGCCTTTCATCCTTTCAGGGTCGATAAAATAAGTACCAGCTGAGCACTGGGGGTTGATGTAATCGACTTATCCCCTCCCCCAAATTTCAGACCTTGTAGAAAGGATTATTATTATTATTATTATTATTATTATTATTATTATTATTATTAAGGCAGCAAGCTGGCAGAACTGTTAGCACACCAGGCAAAAATGCTTAGCAGCATTTCGTCAGTCCATAATTTCTGAGTTCAAATTCTGTCAATGTTGACTTTGCCTTTCATCCTTTTGAGGTCGATAAATTAAATACCAGAAATACCAGTTGTGTACTGGGGATCAATCTAATCACTGGCCCCCTCCCCCAAGATTTCAGGCTTTGTGCCGATAGTAGAAAGGATTATTATTATTATTATTACATTATTATTATTATTATTATTACATTAATCATCATCATCATCTACAGCAATAAAGGCCACACCAGTAATAATGAATAAGAATTTGAAAGAGAAAAAGAATTACAAGGAAAAGAAAAAGAAAAAGAAGTGAAGAGTGAGGGGGAAGTAATAGAGAAGAGGTTGGAGAAGGACAGAAAGAAAGAAGAAAATAGAAGGATGGGAAAGCAGAACATGAGGAAGAAGAAAAGAAATAGCTGAGGAAATGGAAGAGTAAGAGTAACAAAGAAAGGAAAAATAGGGAAAAGCAGAAGAGGAGGAGGTAGATGAAGAGAGAAGGAGAAATGGAGGTAGAAATTATGAATCTTAGAAGAAATAGAAGAGGAAGGTAACAATATGGATGACAATGAAGAACACTGGTGGTGGTGGCAGTGATGGTGGTGGTGGTGATGGTGATAGTAGTAATAAAAGTGGTGGTGGTGATAGTGACAATGGTGGCAGTAGTAGTGGTGGTAGTTTTAATAATAGTTGTAGTAATGGTGGTGAGGGCAATGGTAGTGGTAGTAGTAGTGGCGGGGAAATGATGGTAGTAGTAGTAGTAGTAGTGGTGGTGGTGGTAGTTTTAGTGATAGTAGTGGTAGTAGTTTTAGTAGTAGTAGTCGAGTAGTGGTGGTTGCAATAGTATGGTGGTAGATTTTGTAGCAGCAGTAGTGGTGTTAGCGATAGTAGTGGTTGTAGATTTTCTAGTAAAGGTGGGGGTAGTAATAGTAGTAGTAGTAGTAGTAGTAGTAGTAGTAGTAGTGGTGGTGGTATTGATAATAGTAACTGTGTTATTGATGGTGGTAGCAATGATGACGATGATTCTGATGGAGAGCAAGAAATAAGGAAGTCAATAAACTAGGTAAATCCAGCAAAAGTAAAATAGAAAACAAAAACTCAAAAAAAAAAAAAATCAAAGGAACAACAACAACAACAGCAACAACAAAAAAGAAGTAAAAATTGAAACAAAACAATTTCAATGAATCATGAGTCATTGTTGGTTTCTCAGGAACCTTTTACTTCCGTATCAATCAGCATCCCCATCTCTGCCCGCCTCCCCACGACTATATATGGCATCTGACTCATCCAGAGAAAGCAATGAAATGGAAAACAACAAAAATAAACAGAAATCCATTAGTCAAGCCTGAAAATGTGTAAGGATCTCTCTCTGCTGTTTCTTTTACGATCATCAAGTGGTGTTCAACAGAATGGACACGACAGCATTTGTCTGATGCTTCGTTCCAAATCCATTTTTCTGTCCCGTCACTTTCACTTTCGTTATCATTGTGGTGCTTTTTAAGCTTTCAAAATTGACTCACTTTCTTCTAAAGTCTTAATGGTTGGTCACTGGTTTTTATGTTATTTACACACAGGCTCACTGATTGATAAAAGCTAGTAATTTACTGCCATGCGAAATGTGGTGTGTTCTAATGTATATTATTTATTTACCAAGCAGCTGATTGCCCATCAATCATTTGTTCTATCTTGGAACTGATGAAGACAAATTTTTATGTCCTCAGGTGTACGACATTGATTTGTGTTTTTTTGGTGGATTAACTCCTGCAGTTGTTAATCGAGCGAAGGAGCCGTTACGAACACAGACTGTCTTACTTTTAAGGGGCATCCAGTTTTAAAATACACTAAGAACCCAAGGAAGCATCAAGTATAAAATGAGAAAAAAAACCCAAAAAAAACATACATAAAAACAAAACAAAAGTGTAAAGAATAAGCAAACAAACAAGTAGTGAAGATTCACTTTGATTTTGTACTTATGGCTTTCTGGTCAGTAAGGCAAATGACCACTTGGGCGTGAATTTGAACCTTTCTATAATTTTCTTTCTACGTGGTAAGAAGCTTGATTCTCAACCACATGGCTCTGAGTTCAGTCCCGCTGCATAGCACCTTGGGCAAGTGTCTTCTACTATAGCCTTGGGCCAATCAAAGCCTTGTGAGTGGATTTGGTAGATGTGTGTGTGTGTTAGTGTCTGTCCAAACATCACCACTTGAGAACCGGTGTTGTCCCTGTAAATTAGTGGTTCTCTCTTTTACTCTTTTACTTACTTCAGTCATTTGACTGTGGCCATGCTGGAGTACCGCCTTTAGTCGAGCAAGTCGACCCCAGGACTTACTCTTTGTAAGCCTAGTACTTATTCTATTTGTCTCTTTTGCCGAACTGCTAAGTTACAGGGATGTAAACACACCAGCATCGGTTGTCAAGCAATGTTTGGGGGACAAACACAGACACACAAACATATACACACACATACATATATATATACATATATACAACAGGCTTCTTTCAGTTTCCATCTGCCAAATCCACTCACAAGGCTTTGGTCGGCCCGAGGCTATAGTAGAAGACACTTGCCCAAGGTGCCACGCAGTGGGACTGAACCGGGAACCATGTGGTTGGTAAGCAAGCTACTTACCACACAGCCATTCCTACACCAAAAGATATCGATAGAATAAGTACTAGGCATAAAAAAATAAGTCCTGGTGTAGATTTGTTCAACTAAAACCCTTCAAGGTAGTGCTCCAGCATGGCTGGAGTAAAATGACTTTAACAAGCATGAAGGTACAAGGCCTGAAATTTTGGGAAGGGAGCTAGTTTATTACATCAACCCCAATACTTGAATGGTACAGTAGTAATACCCCACTTTATGAGGACCCACTTTACGAGACCCCAGGTTTACGACTTATTTTGCAAGCACAAGGTCCAAATTTTGAATGAAGTGCAAAAGTTTCTATCATAACAAATGCTTCTGCATGTTACCGAAAAATTTATAGAGAGTGAAAAAAAGCTTCTTCTAAGCAAACAATTCTAGACTTCATCATCATCTTCATCATTTAGTGTCCGTTGTCCATGTTGGCATGGGTTGGACGGTTTGATTGGGCTGGTATGCTGGAGGGCTGTACCAGGATCCAGTCTGATTGGGCATGGTTTTCTACAGCTGGATGCCCTTCCTAATATCAAACACTCCAAGAATGTAATGGTGCTTTTATGTGCCACCAGCACAAGCGCCATTTGTGTGACACCGGTATCTGCAATGACTGCGATTTTGCTCAGTTTGATGGGTCTTCTCAAGCACAAAATAATGCCAAAAGTCTTGGTCATTGCCTCTGTGAGGTTCAAAGTTTGAAGGTCATGCTTCACTACCTCATCCCATGTCTTCCTCTACCACAGGTCCCCTCCACAGTCAGAGATTGGCACTTCTTTGCACAACTGTCCTCGTCCATATGCATCACATGACCATACCAGCACAGTTGTCTCTCTTTCATACCACATTTGAATCCTCTTATGCCTAACTTTGCTCTTAAGATACTTACACTCTGTTGAACATGCACACTGACATTGAACATCCAGCAAAGCAAATGTCAGTGTCTAGACTTGTTTTTCAAAAAGATCTACAAGTCTGTCTCTGAGTGCTTGTGAATCAGCGATCGAAACTACTACCGAGATGGTGTGCATGAGTCTAGTGCGAGTGAAAGTGATTCAGAAAACGATTATAATAATAATATCTTTTATTATAAACGATCTTGACAATCTTTTTACTTTACATAAAATATGCTTTACATTCTACTGTTGTTTTATTGCCATTTGTTTATGAGTATTATAAATTTCACAGGTAAAATATTTTTCTAGGATTGAATTATGATTTATAACATTGCTACTATGGGAAATCATTGCTCTGCTTTATGAGTTTTCACTTTATGAGCGGTCTCCACAAACAAATTAACCTGTATATCGAGACATTACTGTATTTGTTCTTATTGACCCCAAAAGAATGACAGGCAAAGTCAACCTCAGAATGGAAGAAATGCCACTAAGCATTTGATCTGGCATGACATAAAACAAACATTGTGCTGTCCCTTTAGGCCAGACATATTAATCCGATTGACACAGTTTGTTTAGTTAATAAAATTTTGATCATATTTCAGAAGAAAACATGCTGTAGAGCGAGACTGAACCCAGAACTACAGAGTTTCAAATAGAACTTCTTACCCACACAGCCCCACCTGCACCACTTAGGAGCATATTGTAAGCTGTTAAGTGGTGCAGGTAGGACTGCTCTGGTACTGTCAAAGTGTAGGGCAATAATTTAAGGCTTTCTTTTTATTGCTCATTGTGGGGTTCTTGTACGCTAGGTGAATTGAATATGATAAATGTTGTTTTGAAGTAAAAAAACAACATATGAACGGAAAAGATTAAAGTCAGCTGTAAATTTAGAAATGAAATATTGTGTCTGTATTGTTTGATGCAGTGTCCTAGAAGAGCAATATAGCAGAAATGATAATATATGGAGGAGAATGGATGAATGCATTGAAGTGTTCTGAATTTAATCAAAGAAAATCTGGAGAAATAGAGTTTCAGAATTTCTAAAGTACAAAAGAAATCAGAGAACTAAGTAGTTTCCAAATTCTAGATACAAGGAAAGAAAAATAACTCTTTTCACTGCTATAGTTATAGTATGGCTTCTGCTGTATTGTTGATATATAATTTAAACTGTTTGAGGTATATTTATTCTTTCATGGAGTGCGTTTTTGTGGTGCAGTGTGGCTGAGTGGGAAGAAGCTTGCTTTCCAACCATATAGTTGCAGGTTAAGTGCCACTGCATGGCACCATGGGCAAATGTTGTCTATTATGGCCCTGGATTGAACTAAATCCTAGTGAGTGGATTTGGTAAACAGAAACTGAAAGCAGCTCATTGAATATATACATATTACCATCATCAGTTAATGTCTGTTTTCTAAGCTGGCATGGGTTGGACATATATCTATATGTATGTGAGTGTGGGTGCATGTTTTTGTGTTTATGTTTCTCCCCCCCACCAATGCTTAACCACTAGTTTGTTGATATTCTCACTTTGGCTTTGACAAAAGGGACTAATAAAATAAGTAGCAGGCTTAAAAAATGCACTAAAACCCTTCAGGGAGGTGCCTCGGCATTGCGACAGTCCCATGATGAAAACAAGTTGAACATAAAAGATATGCTTCAAATACTAGTAACTGAGTGGAAGCCTCTATGAGGTCAATTGGTATGCAAGAAACAGGAGCCAAATCTCCCTCAAATAGAACCCTGTTGTCTTAATAATAATAATAATGGTGGTTTCAAATTATGGCACAAGGTCAGTAATTTCAGGAGAGGAGATTAGTCGATTACATTGACCCTAGTGCACAGCTGGTACTTATTTTCTGACCCCAAAAGAATGAAAGGCAAAGTCAACCTTGACAGAATTTGAACTCAGAATGTAACGACGGATGAAGCTGCTAAGCATTTTGCCCGACATGCAAACAATTCACCCAGCTTGTCCCCTTAATAATAGTACTAATACTAATACTAATAATAATAATAATAACGGTTTCAAATTTTGGCAAAAGACCACCAATCTTGGTGGGGTGGGGGGAAAGAAAGGTCAATTACATCGATTCCTGTACTCAACTGGTACTTATTTTATTGACCTTGAGAGGATGAAAAGCAAAATCAACCTCAGCAGAAATTGAATTCAGAACGCAAAAATGGATGAAATGCCACTAAGCATTTTGCCCGGCCTGCTAACGATTCTGCCAGATCACTGCCCTAAATAAAAATAATAATTATTCTTAAAAATCATGTTTACCTGTAAAAGTAAGCTTAATATCTCGATATGGTATTCGATCCTAACTACTTTGAATGGCTTGATATGAACATTTTTCATGGAAGCTTTCAATTTAGATTAGTTTAAAACATGAATTTGTATCATAGAACCGGAGCCAGTTTTAAGCAGATTGGTATCTAAAAGATTAAAACACCAGTCCATGACAGTAGACTGGTGGAATTATTAGAGGATTGGACAAAATGTGTTACAGTATTTGTCCAAGTTCTTTACATTCTGGTACCCAGGTAGAAGTGAAGGATGTTGGAAGCTTCTTACCTTTCACTTGCTTCAGTCTTTGGACTACAGCCATGCTGGGGCACTGCCTTAAAGAATTTAATTGAATAAATCATCCCCTAAACTTACTCTTTAAAGTCTGGTACTTATTCTGTTGGACTCTTTTGCTGTGTACTGCCAAATTTGATCCCAGGACATGGCATCTTGGGCAAGTATCTCCTACCAATATTTTGTGAGTAGAATTTTGGAGACAACATCTATGTGGCAGAGTGTTGCATATATACTTTTTTTGTGTTTGTGTCCTCATTTTTATATCTATGTTTTTGTTTAGTCTCCCCAAAAAGTCTTATTATATCCTTTTATGTCCTGCAATTTAGCACCTTCCCAAATAGAGACCAATAAAATAAGTACCAGACTGAGATAAGTAGTGGGGTTGATATGGTCAACTAATACGCCTGCATGGCCACAGTCCAATGACTGCAACCAGTAAAAGAATAATCAGAATTGAGACACCATCCATTTAGCATGCCGAAAATTGGTGTTATTACATTGTAATGATCACTGTGAGAAATTCTGATGTAATCATGAAGAGCAGAGATGATCTACATTTTCAAACTAGAGATCATTACAACAATAAAATTGTAATTGGGGAAGAGGAATGAAAAGTATGGTAAATGTTCTTGAAGTGGAGACAGTATCTGAATAGAGAAACAGCATGTCTTTTGGTGGAGTCAATAGAAGTTTTGGAACAAAAGAAACGAAGACTGATAAAAGAAGAAAATTAACAGCATCAAGAAGATAAGTATAAGGAGAAGAGGAAATGTAATTAACATTATTGCACTCCAGACAGTTATCAATAATTTTAATAGCATTTTAGGTAATGTGTATATGTGAGTACGGTATAGTGCTTTGAAGATGTATATATGTGCATGAATGTGGAATAGTGTTCTAGACATTGTTTTTGTGTGTGTGTAATAGTCTTGGATATATGTGTGTGAGTGTGTGGAATAGTGCTCTGGACATATCTGTGTGAGTGTGATGTGGTGTGGTGTGTGTGTGTGTATGTGTGTATGTGCATGCGGTGTGTGTGTGTGTAACAGTGCTCTGGATATATCTATATCTGTGTGTGTGTAGAATAGTGCTCTGGACATATGTGTGTGAGTGTGGTAATGTGTATGTGGGTGTGGTGTGTGTGTGTGGTGTGTGTGGTGTGTGTGGTTGTGAGTGTGTGAGTGTGTGTGGTGTGTGTGTGTGTGTGTGGTGTGTAATAGTGCATTAGACATATCTATATGTGTGTGAGTGTGTAGAATAGTGTTCTGGACAAATCTATATGTGTGTGGGTGTGTGTGTGTATGTGCATAGAACAGTGCTCTGGACATATCTACGTACATATATGATGATGATGATGATGATGGCATGTGTGTGTGTATGTGTGTGTGCATAGGTGAAAATCGAATTGAAGTTTATCACTTGAATAAAGCTGAATGCTACAAAATGCGTTACATTAATAATAGATGTAAGTTCCTTGAAAAGCTTATTGTCCAATATAGCGAAATATGTTATATTGTTACATTTTCTAGTAAATATCAATAAAGAGAGCACTTAACTGATTAAACTAATCACCATAGCAACAGACTCAAACATACTCACACTCTTTCTCACGCACACACACGTTCAAATTATTAGACAGTCATTGATTTGTGCTTACAATTACATACACATACAAAGTGATATATGAGTGCAATATTGCATATACTATTGTGAGCACAAGAATGGTTTCAGTTGTTATACACATGCATCCATGCAGTATCACACATATACACACAAGGGTGATGTGTAAATAGTTAATCATAGATGTATACACAACATGTAGTCATATGCATATACACACTGATATTTCAAAATAAATAACAATACAGACCAATAGGACCCATGAAAATTCTACATTTTATAAATTCTGATATTTCTGTTTTCAATGCCAAAATTAATAGATTTTCATAACATTGATTCATTATGATAAGAATCATGATTATATCTTTAATTCTGTTCTGTAGTTGTTTAAAGTGTTGTTTAAAGTGTAACATGCAAATGTACAAACATAGAAATAAATACAATAACTCATGGTCAATGCCAGTGCTGCCTGACTGGCTCCCATGCCAGTGTCACGTAAAAAGCACCCACTACACCCTTGGAGTGGTTGGCATTAGGAAAGGCATCCAGCTGTAGAAACCTTGCCAAATCAGATTGGAGCCTGGTGCAGCCTACTGGCTTGCCAGTCCTCAGTCAAATCATCCAACTCATGCCAGCATGGAAAACAGGCATATGATGATGATGTGTATACATATTTGAAAGCACATTGGACTAGTGGTGAGGGTGTTGCACTGACAACCATAAAGTTGTGGTCTTAATTTTTAGACTAGGCGATGTGTTGTGTTCTTGAGCAAAACGCTTCATTTGATGTTGCTCCAGTTCACTCAGCTGTAAATGATTTCCAACAATAGTTGGGATGTTAACCCTATGATGGACTGGCATCCTGTTCAAAGAACAATCTTGTAAACTTGGTCACTTACATGCAATGGGAACTGGATTAAGCTTCAGCCTGACGAATACGAGGGATCAGGACAGATTGAAGCCTAAATCTAAGTATGTATATATTCTTTTATTTGTTTCAGTCATTTGACTGCAGCCATGCAGTCTGTTTTGTTATATATATATACATACATATATGCACCTTTAAGTTTATCTCTCTAGATTTTCTACAGAGTTGAGAACGAGCACTGGAAATTATTTTTCATAAATGAATATGGCTGTATAAACAATGCAATCGAAGATAGAAAAAAGAGCTAACTATCCACAAATACATAACTTCAGTTGTTTAAATACTCACTAAGCTTAGTGGTTTAACACAATTGTATAGACCAATTTATATATTAATCACATGCACAAGTGTGTGCAAAGACCTATGTTGTGTGTCACCTCAGGTCAACACTGATCAAAGACAAATGATTAGAGCCAAAGCCTCAAGTAAGCCTAATTAAAGAGAACTATGGTCAGAGGCATTCCAGCCATGACCATTCTAAATTTTACCTATGAGCAGAGCAGAGAACTCAGAACCATATTATCCAATCCGATGTGTTCTTTTACCTTTTAAGAAGGTAGGGTGTAATTTTGAAGGTGATTTAGCTGCTGTTTCTAGCAGATTGAGTGACCATGCAGAGGTTCCCTCATTTACTCATCCTTTTTGCACAGCCATTTTGGTACCCCTATTTGGCTTCACTGATTCAATGACTTATTTGAAATCAGATGATTTAATGCTTCTCTTCTCTTCCCTCCATCCCTCTCTCTCTCTGTATGTATGCATGTATGTGAGAATATTTTTTAATGTTTTTGAGAAGGAAAATGTTTATGTTGTGTTCAATTAATAAGTTGTAATTTCTCCCTCTCTCTCCCACAATTCCTATCTGTATGCATATATTTCTGTGTGCACCTGCAGGTGTGTGTGTGTGTGAGTGAGTTTGCCTCCAGTGCCAAACAAGCCTGTTGCTAAAACAGGTCCAAACAACCCTGCCCAATCATCTCATTCTACTCTCTTGATGAAAAACATTGCAGTAGGAGACATGGAGGAAATGGCTAATAATGTACAGACATGCATGTGCCACACATATGCAGATAAATGTGCACTGCATTCACACACATGGACGTATGGATACACATATATCTACAGAAACACGAGCACCATATACATAGGCATATACACCACAAATGCATGTATGTGCCAACACAAATACACAGGCTAAAAAACTTTAAGATATGTGCATACATGCTCACAAATAT
The DNA here is from genome assembly GCF_001194135.2 of Octopus bimaculoides. NCBI lineage: Eukaryota > Metazoa > Mollusca > Cephalopoda > Octopoda > Octopodidae > Octopus > Octopus bimaculoides. The sequence goes on from NC_068985.1 coordinate 44,272,056, forward strand.
GCAAACATGCACCAAATGCATAAATACATGTTGGGCCTCATGGAGTCAATGACCGAGACCTTTGGCATTATGTCGTGCTTGAGAAGAAGACCCATCAAGCCAAGCAAAATCGCAGTCGTGGCAGATACTGGTGTCATGCATATTGGCACCCGTGCCTGTGGCACATAAAAGCACCCCGGTGTCATGCAAATGGCACCCATGCCGGTTGCATGTAAAAGCACCCATTGCACTCTTGGAGTGGTTGGCGTTAGGAAGGGGATCTAACCATAAAAAAATCATGCCAAATAAGACTTGAGTCTGGTGCAGTCATTGAGTGTGCCAGCCTGGTCAAACCGTCTAATCCATGCTAAAATGGACAATGGATGTTAAATGATGATGATGATGCACGCACATAAAAAGCTGCTGCTGTGCAAATGCATCCGTGCCAGTGCTGTGTAATCACACCAGTGCTGGTGGCATGTAAAATTCACCCAGCACACTCTGTTAAGTTGTTAACATTAGGAAGGGCATCTAGCTGTAGAAACCATGCCACAACAGACAATCGGAGTCTAGACAGCTCCCAGCTGGACAGCCTCATATCCAACCCCTGCTAGCATGGAAAGCAGACGTTAAACGATGATGATGAAGATGATGATGACACATATATTCACAAACAGACATAGACAGTTGCATACATACATGCATAGACACATTTTTACTCATACATACATACACACCTACAGAAACAAAAGCACCAGATACACACAGACATACAATGAGACACAACACACAAGCCATAAATGTGCATACATATCAACACATGTAGTCATGCATCAAATACATAGATATATAAGCACACGCACATTCACAAACATACATAGGGACATGCACACATACACACATGCATAGAGACATTTGTGTATATACAGACACATGTATACATTCAAACACATGTGCATACATATTCAAATAGAGACATAATTGCACACATAGCCGCATAACATAGAGACATTTATATATATACAGACACATGCACATATAGCATAGAGACATTTGCATATATACAGACACATGCATACATTCAGACACATGTGCATACATACTCAAATGGATACATAATTGCACATATAGCCGCATATAAATACCAAACCAACTGGCTATAAACACTTCAAGAATTGAGTGAATGGATTAATTTAAAGCAATAAAGTAGAGCGTTTAGATATGATAAAGGAAGAATAATGAGAAATTTAAGAAGAGCAGCAAAAAATCTGCCACAACGAAACATAAATGAAAACCAATTTTATTTAAGAATTTAAGACTTAATAGGCCCTAATTGCAAATAATTGTAGTTTTAAAATGTGTTTTCTCTTCACACTTCATTGTTTATAAAAACACTTCAGATATTTCAAGCAATCAGGCTGAAGAGAAATTACTTGTTATTGTTGTTGTTGCTGTTATTATTATTATTATTGAGGAGGCAGTGAGCTGGCAGAATTGTTAGCATGCCGGACGAAATGCTTAGCAGTATTTCACCTGCTGGCTATGTTCTGAGTTCAAATCCCACTGAGGTTGACTTTGCCTTTCATCCTTTCAGGGTCAATAAATTAAGTACCAGTGAAACATTGGGGTCAATGTATTCAACTAGTCCCCCTCCCACCAAACTTTAGGCCTTGTGCCTTTGTTAAAAAGGATTATTATTATTACTGAGAAGGTGGTGAACTGGTTCAATTGTTTGAGTATCAGAAAGAATGCTTTGCAGTATTTGTTGTGGTTCTTAACATTCTGAGTTCAAATTCTGTTGAGGTCAAGTTTGTTTTTCATCCTTTTGGGATTGGTATGATAAAGTGCCGGTTAAATACAAGGGTTGAAAGTATCGGTTAACCCTCTCCCTTAAATGTCAGAAACAATTAGCATTGCTGTTTTTGTTATCATTTTATAATAATAATAATAATAATTGTTTAACGTCCGCTTTCAATGCTAGCACGGGTTGGACGATTTGACAGAGGACTGGTGAACCAGATGGCTACACCAAGCTCCAATCTGATTTGGCAGAGTTTCTACAGCTGGATGCCCTTCCTAACACCATAATAATAATAATAATAATAATAATAATAATAAGAAGAAGAAGAAGAAGAAGAAGAAGAAAAAGAAGAAGAGGAATTCTTTGTACTAAAGGCACAAGGTCTGAAATTTGTGGGGAGGGGGCTAGTTGATTACATTGACCCCAGTGTTTCAATGTACTTAATTTAT
>NC_068985.1:44274741-44279263 GCF_001194135.2 Octopus bimaculoides
ATATATATATATATATATATATATATATATATATATATATACATATATATATATATAAAATGAATGAGAGAAATGAAAAATGGAGTTCACAAGAATCTTTATTCATCACAACGATTATTTCGACCCATCTTGCATCAGTCCCTTGTGGGTGGGGTATTGTAGAACTTGTGTTGCATCCTCCAGTGCAGATACATCTTGTCAGGTGTCTTGTTTTAAAGAAGATACCTTGCTCAATATACTCGGTTTTGCTTGGTTTGATTATACGACATGTTGTTGCCAATAGGTATTATAGCCAACAACCTTGTGAACTCCATTTTCCATTTCCCATATCCATTATAAACACAATGAACACTTCAGAATTCCTGAAGTTGATCCAGTTACATTATCATCATTGTCATAACGTCTACTTTCCATGCGGGAATGGGCTGGATGTTTGACAGAGAATTGGCGAAACTGGGAGGCTGCACCAGGCTCCAATCTGATTTGGCAAGGTTTCTACAGCTGGATGCCCTTCATAATGCCAACCACTCCAAGAGTGTAGTGGGTGCCTTTTATGTGTCACCGGCACAGGAGCCAGTCAGGTGGCACTGGCATTGACCACACTTGAATGGTGCTTTTTACGTGCCACCAGCACAGGTGCCAGTCTAGCGGCACTGACACCGGCCATGCTTGAATGGTGCTTTCTATGTGTCACTGGCATGGGAACCAGTCAGGTGGAACTAGCATTGGTCATACATGAATGGCGCTTTTTACATGTGACTGGCACAGGTGTCAGTCAGACGACACTGGCATTAGCCATGCGTACCAGTTTGGCAGCACAGGCATTGGCCACGACTATGATTCCACTTGGTTCAACAGGTTTTCAAAAGCATGACATATTGCCTGATGATTGAAGGGTGCTTTTAAATAGGCCAGTTATGTGACACTAGCATTGGTCACAGCTACGATTTCACTTGACTTGCTGAGTCTTCTCAAGCACAGTATATCTCCAAAGGTCTCAATCACTTGTCATTGCCTCTGTGAGGACCAATGTTCGAAGGTCATGCTTTACCACCTCATCCCATGTCTTCCTGGGTCTACCTCTTCCACAGGTTCCTTCCACTGTTAGGGTGTGACACTCCTTCACACAGCTGTCCTCATCCATATGCAACACATGACCATACCAGCGCAGTCGTCTCTCTTGCACACCACATCTCATGCTTCTTATGGTCAACTTTTCACTCAGGGTGCTTACACTCTGTCATGTAAGCACACTGACATTACACATCCAGCGGAGTATACCAGCTTCATTTCTTTCAAGCCTATGCATATCCTCACCAGACACAACCTGTGTTTCACTGCCGTGTAGCATGGCTGTTCTCACACCAGCATCATAAAGTCTACCTTTCACTCTAAGCGAGAGGCCCTTTGTTACCAGCTGAAGTAGGAGCTTACTGAACTTTGCCCAAGCTATTCTTATTGTAGCAGCTACGCTCTCAGAGCATCCACCCCCACTACCGACTAGGTAACAGAAGCTACCAATTATTTCTATTTTTTCCCTCTGGTATGTATGTATATATATATATATATATATATATATATATATATATATATATATATATATATATATATATATATATATATATATCTATCGTGAAGTATATTTGCCACATAAATATGGGTGATCCATACATACATATATATATGTGTGTGTGTGTATATATTTATGTGTGTGTGTGTACATATATATATATATATATATATTATATATATATATATATATATATATATATGTTATATTTACAACACCTTCTTTCAGTTTCTGTCTGCCAATGCCAAACCCACTCACATGGCTTTGGTCAGCCCGGGAGTATAGTAGAAGATATTTGTTGTCCAAGGTGCCACATAGCGGGACTGAATCCCAAACCATGTGACTGGGAAGTAGGCTTCTTACCGTACAGCCACACCTATATAATGTTTGCACATGTATGCATGAACACACACACACACACACACACATACACACACACACACACACACACACACACACACAACACACTTATGACTCAATGTGCGTTTGTACATTAGCAGCATATATAAACAACTGCATAGTTTATATTTTTAAAGGGGCAGAGTTTGATGAAGAGATTAAAGCAAAACTATAAATAACTCTTCAACAGCAAAATAAAAAATAAACTATAAACAAACAACAACAACAACAACAATCCCCCTTCTCCTCCACTACCTCTTGTTATCATTCTAGTTTTCTGTCAATGTTTGTTTAAACTGTAATCTATCTATCTAACATGGCCACAACATCTCTGTGTGTGATACTGGTTTGGTGGGAGATCGGGACAAAATGTTGAGAACATAGCATAGATTATAGGGCTTGTGCAGTAGTAGTAGTAGTAGTAGTAGTAGTAGTAGTAGTAGTAGTAGTAGTAGTAGTAAATAGTAGCAAAAATAGTTTTTGTTGAAATAGTACATGTAGCAAAGGTATATTTTGTGTCAGTAATATTAGTATTAGTAGTAGTAAAAATAGTTTTTGCAGTGGTAATAATAACAGTAGAGGCTGTAAGCTGGCAGAATTGTTAGTACGCTGGGCCAAACGCTTAGCAGCATTTTCGTCCGGTTCTATGTTCTGAGTTCAAGTTTTTCCAAGGTTGACTTTGCCTTTCATCCTTTTGGGGGTTAATGGAGTAAAGTACCAGTAGTAGTAGTAATAATCCTTTGCCCATGTAGCAAATAAATGAAATCATCATTATTATTATTATTATTATTATTAGTAGTAGTAGTAGTAAGGTGGTGAGCTGGCAGAATCATTAGCATGCTGGCGAGCTTGGCATAAGGCCGTGAGCTGGCAGAAACATTAGTACGTCGGGCGAAATGCTTAGCAGTATTTTCGTCTGCCGTTACGTTCTGAGTTCAAATTCCGCCGAGGTCGACTTTGCCTTTCATCCTTTCGGGGGTCGATAAATTAAGTACCAGTGAAATACTGGGGTTGATGTAATGAACTAGTCCCCTCCCCCAAAATTTCAGGTCTTGTGCTTTTAACAGAAAGGATTATTATTATTATTAGTAGTAGTAGTAAAAATAATTTTTGTAGTGGTAATAGTAGTAGTAGTAGCAAAAGCAGTAATCTCTGTTGCAGTAGTATTAGTAGGAAAATTAGATTTTGTAGTGGTTGTAGTAGTAGCATTAGTAGATGTTTGACTGTAGTCCCCCTCCAACTTTTAGTCCATGCAATTGAAAAAATCACATTATTTATGGGATGACCCATTCATGAATGCACATATGTATATATGTTTGTGTGTGTGCATGTGCTTTGTTGCTTATGGTTGTCCATCAAATTTGATGATGACCGCTTTCATTTGCAGATCTTTTGATGACTGTACTTCTTAAAGAGCAGCAGCAACAGAAGACACTGAGGAAAGTAAAGAATCTTAACTACTAGTATACATTGATGGCTACACCTATTGTGTGTCCCACACAAGAAACATAGCATAAATGTAGCCTAAATGCTGCACCTAAAGTGTAAATTACAAAAGTGGTAATATTTCAATTGACCATTGTAATGACCAAACCTAAGATTTATGATTCATGATCTACACTACAAGAAAAGATACAAGCACAACAAATTATTATATTGCCACAAGAGGTTTGCATATATCATTATCTTCATTGGAAACGGAGGTAAATCCAATGATAAGATGGCTGGAATTACCTCCCAGTTGGAAATCCAACACCTGAAGGTTGACTGCCACAGGCTGCTTTTCTTGGCCATAGAGCAGCAGGGCAGGGCACATTGTTCACGTCACCACCACAGCCAAAGAGTCTTACCTATCCTGCAAATTAACGAGGAGTCCATTACTCCCAAAATGATCTTACAGTGCACTCCTTCACCATCTCAAGTATTTCTTTGTTTATGTGTAGTGTTACTAGATATACCTTGATGCCATGCTGGGTTTATCCATCCTTTTGATGAGTCTTATTTTTAATCTGCTGGATTTCTAGCAACTGTGCTTACGGAAGTAGTTTAACAAAGGCATAATTTTGTTAGTTGCCTATGAACTTACAATGTATGTATGTATGTATGTATGCACGTGCACGTGTGTGTGTGTGAGTGAGTGAGTGTGTGTGTGAGTGAGTGAGTGTGTATGAGTGAGTGTGTGTGTGAGTGAGTGAATGAGTGAGTGAGTATGTGTGTGAGTGAGTGAGTGTGTGTGTTGTCTATGTCATGTAAATACATCTATGTGTATGTGCACATAAGTGTGAAGATAAATATATTCAAATGTGTGTGTGTGTGTGTGTGCAAGTATGTGCACATATAATTATGTATGTGTATGTACATATAGGAATATGGGTTTCATGGATATAAATATATATATATGTCCATCTATGTACATACGTATTTCATTTGCATAATGATCAAAAATGTGCAACTATACAAATCAACTTGCATGTTTTATGTGCATCCCTATGCATATGAGTGTGTGATTTAAGCACACACACACACACACACACACACACACACACACACACA
>NC_068985.1:44279273-44281766 GCF_001194135.2 Octopus bimaculoides
CACACACACACACACACACACACACACACACACACACACACACTTCTACTGTTCCTGTCAACTAATTTCTACCGATAGGGTATTGGTCAACCTGAGGCCACAGTGGAAGCCACTTACACAAGTTGCCACATGGTGGATCTGAACCTGAAGTCATGTGGCTGAGAAGCAAGCTTTCTTAACCACACAGCCATGCTTGCTCACACAAGAACATTAAACAGCCATGTAGGTATATAAAATGTGCATGTGTATCTAATGAAGTACGAGCAGAAGCAAAAAAGAGGAAGTGAAGAGGTTTTATTTGATAAAAGAATATATTATAAACATTATCAATCCAAGGTGTCATATCTATTTTATGTTTTTTCCTTCATAAAAATGTCCGTATATATGTGTGTGTATGTTGTGTGTGTGTGTAGAGAGAGAGAGAGAGAGAGACGGGGAGGAGGTAGTATATAACATTTATTAGTCAGAGGCCTGAAAATAAAAAATGATAGGGAAACATATATTTGGTATGGGGGAGGGGGAAGAAAGGTGTGCGGAGAGGGAGATGGAATGGAGAGTGGAAGGGTGGATGGAAGCAAAGAAACCTTATAATGTTAAAAGATTTTCTTCTATCTTGGACTGTTGCAGAGGAAGAAGGATGGCGGGGTGCAGCAGCATGGTGTAGACACTTATTGCTGTAAAGGGCTGGTTTATGAGAGTAAGGCAGGCAGGGGGTGATGATGGCAACGGTGGTAGTAGTGGTATAGGGAGAGTAATGGTGGAAAGCTGATAGTCTCAGGTAAATTGGTGAAGTCTCAAAGGAACTCAGCAGACAGGTATCAATGTTAAGAAGTAATTAATTTGATTGGATTTGTTTTTAATTTTCAATGCATGATTTTATTTTATCTGTTCAACATGTTTTTAATGAAAATTCTCTAATGAAAAACATTTGGAAAGGTAGAATAAATTGGTATTATATGTACATGTATACATACACACACAAACTCTTACACAAATACAAGCATACATATAAACATATTCACACACACACGCACACACATATATATCATGCATACATACCTATACACACATACAAGGGCTAACTATAGTTTACAATATTTAGTTACACAAACATTCATACACACTTAAAAATAAAAAGAAATAAGTATATAAAATTTTTTTTTTAAATGAACAAAATAAAATAATTTTTAAAAAAATAAACAAATAAAATAAATTTTTCCTAAAATCACCAGGTCAAAATTTGGTTTTCTATTGCTTCTCAGTAAGGAATTAGGTGAAGTCTGATAAGATTTTTATAGGCAAAGGTTGGGTTGGGTGGTGTCAGTAAATAATATATTGCTATCAAGGATGGGACTGTCTGGAAAAAAACGCCAATGCAGGGAGAGGAAGGGATCATGTGGAGACTATATATAATAAATATACACTATATGATGTATAATATATAATGTAGGTATGTATAACATAGATTTATTACTCACACAGGTATAAGTGCTGGTACCTATGACTCTTTTCAAGATGTCTGAGATTAGTGGGAAAAAAATTATCCTCAAACCAGAGACCTAATTTAAATGCTTGCAACCGAGTGGATTCTGCTAAATGCACACAAGAACTAGCTGGTGGTGCTAAACCAGGAGCCGAGTTAAGTTTACACATCTTGGGATGAAATGTAAAATTGATCTCAACAGCATTTAAACACACAACATACAGAGCTGGAAGAAATACTGCAAGATATTTCTTTTGAGGTTTTAATATTACCAGCTATAATGATGATGATGATAATCATCATCATCGTTTAACGTCCGCTTTCCATGCTAGCATGGGTTGGACAATTTGACTGAGGACTGGCGAACCAGATGGCTGCACCAGGCTCCAATCTGATCTGGCAGAGTTTCTACAGCTGGATGCCCTTCCTAATGCCAACCACTCCGAGAGTGTAGTGGGTGCTTTTACGTGCCACTGGCACGAGGGCCAGTCAGGCGGTACTGGCAATGGCCATGCTCAAATAGTGTTTTTTACATGCCACTTGCACAGGAGCCAGTCCAGTGGCACTGGCAACAACCTTGCTCGAATGTTTTTTCATGTGCCACTGGCACAAGTACCAGTAAGGCGACGTTGGTAACGATCACGTTCAAATGGTGCTTTTTACGTGCCACCAGCACAGAGGACACACAGCTGCCCTGGCAATGATCACACTCGGATGGTGCTCTTAAGGATGAAAGGCAAAGTCAACCTTGGGGGAGTTTGAACTGAGAACAGATAAACTACTGCTAAGCATTTTGCCTGGCATGCTGATGATTTTGCCAGCTTGCTGCTTTAATAATAATAATAATAATAATAATAATAATAATACTAATACTAATAATAATAATAATAATGAAAATAATGATAAGAAGAATAAAAAAAAAATAACAACAATAATAAAGATTACAATAATGATAATAATTGCCCTCATGCAATACCAGGCGGTGGCTCTCATGGCTTCTGATCTTAACT
>NC_068985.1:44281776-44284532 GCF_001194135.2 Octopus bimaculoides
GGGGGGGGGGAGAAGCATAGCCATGTGTTGTGAGGAATTCTTTGGGGTTTGAATAATTCACTTCTGGAAACATGGGTATTTCATTCAACATCCTTAAACACCATTATTGAGGGACCTTGCTCAACACCACAGATTTGCTTGTCACTTGTTTGACCTTAACTAGTTGAGCATGTCCCTTAGGGGAACATGCTCAACTAGTTAAGGTAACTTGAAATCCCATGCAAGATTGATGTCTTGCAAAAAGCAGCCTAATTGGGCACAGCACACATCTTAAGGAGAGTATTATCTGTCTGAGGTCCTTGTTGTGACTTGACAGATGACTAAAGACTCTGGTGCTTTTTTACCCACACTGTGTTTTGAAGGAATAATAACAATAATAATAATTATGATAATAATGATAATAATAATCCTTTCTACTAAAGGCACAAGGCCTGAAATTTTGGGGGAGAGGACTAGTCAGTTACATCAACCAGTGTTTCACTGGTACTTAATTCATTGATCCTGAAAGGATAACAACAACAACCCTTTCTACAATAGGTACAAGGCATGAAATTTGTTGGGAGAGGACTAGTTGATTATATTGACCCCCTTTGCTTGAGTGGTACTTATTTTATTAAACCTGTAAGGATGAAAGGCAAAGTTGACTTTGGTGGCTCAATATTCTTTTGTTTCAGTCATTTGTCTGCAGTCATGCTGGAGCACCACCTTTAGTCGAATAAATCGACCCCAGGACTTATTCTTTGTAAGCCTAGTACTTATTCTATCTGTCTCTTTTTGCTGAACCGCTAAGTGACAGGGATGTAAACACACCAACATCGATTGTCAAGCAATGGCGGGGAGGGGGGACAGAAAACACAGACACAAACAACAAACACATACATACATATATATACATACATATATATATATATATATATATACGACGGGCTTCTTTCAGTTTCCGTCTACCAAATCCACTCACAAGGCTTTAGTTGGCCCGGGCTTAAGTAGAAGACACTTGCCCAAGGTGCCACGCAGTGGGACTGAACCAGGAACCATGTGGTTGGGAAGCAAGCTTCTTACCACACAGCCGCTCCTGCACCTATAATATCAATAGCATCAATAATAATAATAATAATTGTTTCAGTTTTGCCATTATTGTTAATCTGTTGCTCAAACCTAGTTTTAGTTTTGCTTTCTTGGCAAGTATGCACTGCTCCAGCTCTTCAATCACAACATTCAGTCCTTTTGTAACAACACCAAACTTCTTCCATTTTTCAAATTTATGATCATTCTTCAATTCTCCTTTTCTTTTCCTGTCAAGTACTGACATTACACTGTTCAGAGAGCTTATATCTTATGATATTCTCCTTCTCCACCAAGGCTGTTTATTTCCTTTTCTTTCTGTCAATGTTCTCTTCTCATTGATCTTCAATTGCAACAGTTTTACTTGCAGCCTTGATGAGTCTATTTGTTTGTGAGATGTTCCTTGTTTCAATACATCATTGTCTTTACCTGCTTCTTGATTTAGTTTCCATTGGTTAGCCTTGTAGAAATTCTACATAAATTCTGTCTCTTCTGCATTTAATTGATCCAAAACCTTGTTCATTATCAACTGATCTTCATCGTTTACTTGTACTCTGATCTCGTTTTTTTTTGTAGCATTCACATCAATATATTCTTGTGAACAATTGTCCACTTCTTCTTCTTCTTCTCCTCCTCCTCCTTGTCATCATCATCATATTATTATTGCCCTGATGCAATACCAGGCAGTGTCACTCATAGCTTCTGATCTGAACTGAATGAAAATGTTAATATGTATGTGTTTTGTCTTTCTGGTGTAAAAGATGGGCTACAGCAAATATTCTACTCAATACAACAGATTTGCTTGTTAGTTGTTTGACCATAACTAGTTGAGCATGTCCCTTAGTGGTTAATGATATATGCATCTCTGATCATGAGCAGAAGTAGTGGGGTAGAAGCATAGCCAAGTGTTGAGAAGGATTCTTTGAGGTTTGAAATTATTCAAACCCCTAAGAATCCCCTGAAAACATAGGTGCTGTATTCGCCATCCTTTAACAATATATTTTGAGCAGGCTGAGCTATTTGACCTGAAGAAAAATTCTAAGTGGGCCCTACCTGCAAGGGCATGAGCTGTTTATCTTAATATGGAGCTCACCATGTTGTACACATATGCTTGTGATGCATGTGTATGGTATATCCTTATCAGATGGATAGTCATGATGGATGTATTGGGCTTTGTATATTTGTACCTCAGTGTTACTTTGATGCAGTGTGCTGCTCTCCCATTCAATAATAATAATGATAATAATAATAACAATAATAATACTCTCTATTACTACTACACTGAACTATTAATATCCACAAAATTTACATCTTGAAATCCTTTTAACGTGTGTGATGTATAAACATAATTTTTGTTTCTTCCCCAAATCAACACAAAATGACATACTAATATGTTTGTGCCCGTTGCCAATAAATTCTCAAACAACAAAAGTAAGAATGCCAAGAGGGATTTAGTAGTTCTTTGAGTAAAGACTAAGTAAATTCTCCAGCTTGTCAATATATTATGACATGATGTTATAGTAGTTTCAAATAACAAATCCTCCACATACCACCACCTCACCTAAGCTGTCTTTTATAGTTTAGAATGCCATCTAAGCAAAATTCTACTCACATTCTAATACACACACACATACGTGCATATGTATATCTATCTATCTAGGTAGTGATCTATTATATATATAAAAATATAT
>NC_068985.1:44284615-44287957 GCF_001194135.2 Octopus bimaculoides
TATATATATATATATATATATATATATTCTTTAATGTCCATTTCCCATTCTGACATGGGTTGGATGGTTTGACAGGAGCTGGCAAGTCAGAGAACTGCACCAGGCACCAATTGTCTGTTTTAGCATAGTCTCTATGGCTGGATGCCCTTCTTAATGTCAACCTCTTTACAGAGTGTACCGGGTGGTTTTTTTTTTATATGGCACAAACACAAAAGCATTTTAACATCCACTTTTTCATGCTTGCATTGTTAAGATGGAATTTGTTGAGGTGAATTTTCTACAGGTGGATGCTGATGCTCTTCCTGTTGCCAACCCTCACCTGTTTCCAAGAAAAAGTAATATTATTGCACTTGTATTATAGTGACACTCATTTACAACTATGTGATGTCACACAAGTAGACAGTAACAAGCACATGCATGCACACAGACACACAATGGGCTTCTTTCAGTTTTCCTTGACCAAATCCAGCCACAAGGCTTCAGTCAGCTCAGGGCTATAGTAGAAGGCACTTGTCCAAGGTGTCATGCAGTATGACTGAACCAAGAGTCATGTGTGATTGAGAAGCAAACTTCTAACCACACAGCCACGCCAGTCTATCTGTCCGCCCATCTATCCATCCATCTATCTATCTACACACACACACACACATATATATAACAAAAGAGGGAGTGTATTTCTATGCAGGAAAAAATATAGGATAATTTGTTGTTGAAAATTCACCTAAATTTGAAAAATTTGTAATTGCTTAAAATAAATTTATTTACATATATACCAAACTAGTTTCAACAATATATATATATATATATAAATATATATATGTTTTACTCAACCTTTGGCATTTGAGTACTGTTATCTTCAACTAAATCTCACACATGTCTCTATATATGAGTGTATATGCATGTGAGTGTGTGTTTCAATGTATTATGCGTCAGTAGTTGGTGAAGGACTACCCTGAAAACAAGTGGACAGACATAGTGTGTGTTTTTACACAGACGCACACACCATTTTGACATGACCTCGCTTTACAAAAGAAAAGATCTCGTGTGACACGGTCCTCAGTTTTAGTTACAAGATATTAGAACGTTCTTCTATTTGAAATCTAAGTATGTTGATCGATGACTGTATTCAAAAGCAGCACATCAAACATTTGTTATTTCATGGCCTTGAGAAACAGTCGTCACATTAGAAAAAAAGCCTTTGATGCCAGATGAAGAAATATAATCTAGATCAGTCCGTTATTTCTGTCTATCAATCTCGACAGATGAAGAATTTCAACAAATACCATTTCTTTGTACATTCCACTTAAGATTTTTCTGATAGAAAGTCATTCTTTCTCCCCCTTTATACTTTCTATGTCATTCTTTTGTGTTACTATTTAATCAATATTTACTTATCAGCACCACTGACTTCAAGAGTTTGATTTCACAAGTTATAACATGCATTTAGATTTGAGCCTGACACTAAAGCCCATAGTACGCGGTAAGCTGTATATCATCATAATATTAATTCTTTATTCAAGCACTCAGTCTCTTACACAGAGGGGACAGCACAAGGACAGACAAAACACTACAGTGGGAACAAAAAAAAACAAAACGAATGAAATGAGCAAAATGTTATATAATAAATGAAGATGGAATGGCTGCATGACCCCCACTCTCAAGCAGTACCATTTGAACGTTTTCTCAGACAGTTTCTAATCTTTTATTTTTCCTTTCGTTTTTTTTCCTTAGTATCATTTATTTTTTAAGAAATTCTCCTTTTTTCTTTTTAAAGTTCATATATGGTTCCAATTCTCTATATTCCACCACAGGTGGCACTTCATCAAATTCAACTTTGACTCTGAGTGGATCAATCTCGCTTTTAAATATTTCCTTTAACTTGTTGTACCTTTGCTTTCACATGTTCATTATAAATCTCTTTTGGCAGCTTAACTCTTGTTATATCATCATAATTCTTATGTAAAGTTAAAGGACGAATGTGGAGGCAAATGTATGCATAAAGGAATTAATCATGATTAGAAGCATAGGCATGGACATGTGGATATGCAGTTTGTTCTATAACCAGTTGGTTTTGGATTCAGTCCCACAGCATAGCACTTTAAGCAAGTGTCTTCTACTATAGCCCCCGGCTGATTAATGCATTGTGAATGGAAATGGTAGATGGAAACAGTAAAACAGCATGGAAGCTTATTGCATTTGTGTGTGTGCATGTGCACATGAATGTTTACATTGTGTGCCTTCACATGACACTGGAGCAAAAGAGTAATGTGTTCCCATTACCTACAAACAATACAGCCTGCAGCTTTGCTGGTTCTGAAGATCAGTGGAGTAAAAATAAAAATAAAATTCCTTATTTGAAAAATAAGTCAGGGCATAATCTGGTTGCAAAATACTACCTCAATAAGTTGCCATCCAACCCACGCTGAGATGGAAAAATGGATGTAAAATGAACAAACATGGTTATAGTATACACATACACATACATAATATACACATACATAGTATATACATACATACATATGTATATATATATACATGCAGTAGCAGTACATGGCTGTTGCTGAATCATATTTATCTATATAAGTATTCATAAAATAATTTCATGTAATCATATGAGAATGAAAACTTACCAACTTAAAGGTCATGCAACAACACAGAAACAAATGTTGTAATTTGTAATTAAAGCCTGTTTTTCCATCCTCTTCTATAAATTTATGTGTGTGTGTGTGTGTGTGTGTGTGTGTGTATCTATCTATCTATCTATCTATCTATCCATATATATATATATATATATATATATATATATATATAAGTCAAATTTAAGGTTAAAGAATTAAAGTTAAAAAAATAATGTTTGTCTGTGCGTCTGTCTAATCGATAAAATCTCTCAATACAATGAAACTGAAATGTAAATCTCCCAGCTTAAAACCATAGAGGACACCTGAGGAGTCTTCTATGCATTGTGTATTGCATCTGATGTTATTGCATCATTCCACGCCCACAAAGGAGCAATGCACCTCGAAGATGAAACAATTGTTGTAATAAATTATTTTTTGGGTACAGTCTGTCTTCTCTATCAATCTTTAGGTGGTGCACCGGCATGACCGCAGCCACTTGGCTGAAACACATAAATAAATAAATATATATATATCATCATCATCATCATCATCATCATCTTTTAACGTCCGCTTTCCATGCTAGCATGGGTTGGACGATTTGACTGAGGACTGGTGAAACCAAATGGCTACACCAGGCTCCAATCTGATTTGGCAGAGTGTCTACAGCTGGATGCCCTTCCTAACGCCAACCACTCAGAGAGTGTAGTGGGTGCTTTTACGTGTC
>NC_068985.1:44288133-44299900 GCF_001194135.2 Octopus bimaculoides
GAAAATCCCACGAAGGCCCCCCAGGCGGCACTGGCAACGGTCACACTCAAAATGGTGCATTTCATGTGTCACCCGCACAAGAGCCAGTCAGGGGCACTGGCAACGATCTCGCTCGAAAAATTTCATGTGTCACCCGCACAAGAACCAGCCCAGAGGCACTGGCAACGATCTCGCTCGAAAATCCTACGACGGCCCCACACAAGAGCCAGTCCAGGGGCACTGGCAACGATAATCTACCATCTCAAGTTTAGTGTATAGATGTGCGTGTCAGTTAATATATTATTATTAACTAAAATAGCATATGAACCCACTGACCTCTAACTGACCCTATCTCAAACTAATTAATAATCTTTTCTTTCTCATTTACATTCTCTCTCTTCCTAGTTCTCTTCATCTACTTCCCTCCCACACATAGCCATAAACCAATTCTGAACTTTTTCCATTAACCAAGGACATGAAAAACAATTGCTTCATTTTCCTTTTCTCTGAAGGACACAATCTGAAATTAGAATTAATTCTTTCCCTAATTATTACATAAACTTATAAAACCTTACACTTTACCAATAAATAAAATGTTTGCAAGTGCAAACCACTACATTTTCCTAAGATTCTACTTTTAAACAAACTTATTCAATCAGTTCAGAAGGAACAACTTCCAGTGCTATTATGTAATACACATCATATATTATGTATAACAATATCATCTCTATCATCATTGTCTATAGACATGACATGTGATAAGTCACCTCAAGTTATTGAAACAATTGTAAACCATGTAATAAATGCTATATCATAAACCCCACTCTTCACTTACCTTATATGTGTGTGTGTGTGTGTGTGTGTATAAAGGTAAGATCCAAGGATCAAGGTGTAGGAAGTTAGTAAGTTTCAGGCAGGTATAATTAACAACTTTTAGGAACAATAGTGGTTTATTGATGTAGAAGATTATAAATTCTTCCCATAGGGTTCAATAGGCACAGGTGTGGCTGTGTGGTAAATAGCTTGCTTCCCAACCACATGGCTCCGGGTTCAGTACCACTGCATAGCACCTTGGGCAAGGGTCTTCTGCTATAGCCACAGGCCGACCAAAGCCTTGTGAGTGGATTTCGTAGACGGAAACTGAAAGAAGCCTGTCGTATATATATATATTTGTGTGTTTGTGTTTGTCCCTCCACCATCACTTGACAACTGAGCTTGGTGTGTTTACGTCCCCATAACTTAGCGGTTTATCAAAAGAGACTGATAGAATAAGTAGCAGGCTTACAAAGAATAAGTCCAAGAGTTGATTTTGACTAAAAGGTGGTGCTTCAGCATGGTCACAGTCAAAATGACTGAAACAAGTAAAAGTATAAAGTGTAAAAGTGTATATCAAAGTTTGGTAAGCTGAAAAAATGGTTTTATAGCTTATGGTTGGCAGTTTGGGTGGCTGCGCATGCACGTAAAAATTCAAAATTAGGGAATGGAGTAGATAAAATCCAGGCTACATAAATTTCAGAGCTAGTAGAACCTCAGGAGTAGTAATTGCTCAAATGAGGGGTAATCACAACTACAATTTCCATTTGATTTTTATTTTGATGTTGATGTACTTGACTCAATAGGGTCTCCTCAAGCACTCTTAAAATAATTAAACAAAAGACAATATTTGACTATAACAGGATTTCAATTGAGAAATTCTGTAAACCATTTAGTCAAATAATTTTTCTTTCTCTTTCTTCACTGAATAAATAGAAAGTTGTGGTGTTTATGCCTTTCTGATAGTTGTAAGTAGCGTAGGTAGATAGCACTATCTGGTTTAAGATCTATTTTGACAGTGGCATCCAATGTAAATTTTGTGCTACACACCACGCCATCTGCACCATGTTAAAAAACTAATGAGCAACAAGATTTAATTAGCAGTGATCTAATTAGAACACCTTTTGTGAGAGTTTATGAAGAATTAAAGGAATGCTAGTGATGTATGACCCACTGTGGCTGTTACTGCAACCACACCATACCACTGCTGCTGCCACCTTCACCCCCCCCCCACAAGACTGTCGCCACTGCAATTATACCACTAATACCACTAGCACCGATACTACAACAACAACACTATCATTACTGAAATAACTAGAACATACTTACCACACCAACATCACCACCACAATCATGACTACACCACCACCACCACCACCATCCTCATTACTACATAACCACTATAACTGTAACACTAATACAACCAATTCCATCATCACCACCACCACCAACAACAGACACTGTCTTGGATCTCTTTGATCAATCCTCATTAAAAAGCCATTCTAACAATAATTCTTCCCCTCCCCTTCTGTTTTAAACCTTAAAATATAGAAAAATTTAAAGAAATAAAACGAAGAATTTAATGTGTAAATATTTTATTACAGTTATTTACTAGACACACACACACACACACACACACAAATGCACATACACATAACCACACGACCATACAGACATAAGCGTATGTATGTGTGTGCACGTGTGTGAGTGTGTATGTGTATAGGTGTGTGTGTGTGTGTTGGTGTAGGTGTGTGTATAGGTGTGTATGCATGTGTGTATGCATGTGTATATGTGTGTGTATGTCTGTGTGTAGGTGTTTGTGTGTAGGTGTATATGTGTAGGTGTGTGTGTGTGCAAGTGTGTGTGTGTGTATGTGTGCATGTGTGTGAAGGCATATGGCCCAGTGGTTAGGGTGTTGCACTCAGGATTGAGAGATCATTGTTTCGAATCCAGGACCTGGTGGTGCATTATGTTCTTCAGCCAAACACTTCATCACTCAAAGAATTCCGATGCATCACTGTTCTGGATTCAAATCTCAATGGGTACTGATTTTGTCTGCCATCTCCCATGTAAATAAGACATCAATAAGATACTAAGGCTGTTTCGGTAAGCTATTACAAAACTGGTCCTACATGTTGTCAAAAACCATTAGTCTAATGGATTGGTGTTAGGAGATTAGACTAGGTATTTTATTATGATGGATTTTATTTCATAGTCGAGTGTTTATTGGTAAGAGGGGACTTTAGCCATACAAATAATATGATTACTTTATTGCAAACTGTTTCTCTAATAATAACATGATAAACGGATGTAAAACTAGCAATAAATAAATGAAATAAAATAAAATAAAATACTTGAAAATAGAATTGAAGTACAGTCAATTGAATTAACTATGTGTGATTAAAATGTTCACTTCCCAACCATGTGGTTTTGGGTTCAGTGCCACTGTGTGGAATTCTGGGCAAATGTCTTCTATTACAACCCTGAGCTGGCCTAAAATATGCGAGTGGATTTGGTAGATGAAAATTGAAAGAAATCCACTGGCTGGTGCTGGTGATATGTAATAGCACCTGTGCCAGTGACACCAAATGAATACCCATGCCAGTAACACATAAAAGCACCCATGCCAGTAACATGTGAAAGCACCTGTGCCAATGACACACAGAAGGTATTCACTACACTCTTAGAGTGGTTGGCATTATGAAGGGCATCTGGCCGTAGAAACCAAGCCAAATCAAACTGGAACCTGGTACAGTTCTCTGATTTACCAGTTCCAGTCAAACCATCTAACCCATGCCAGCATGGAAAGTGGATGTTAATTGATGATGGTGATGATGATATACATTTACGTATGTGTATGTGAGTGTGTGTGTATATTTGCATCTCCCTCTTGGCATCATGTGATTGTGGTAAATCACTGTCACACAAATAATGTCATTTATCTCCAGTATTCTGGCTATGGGGAAAATATTACCTTACTTGGAAACAGGAAGGGCATTTAGCCACAAAGAAATTGCCTCAATAAGCTCTGTCCAATCCATGCAAGCATTGAAAAGTAGTCATTAAAATGATGATAATGATATATCATTCCTATCACCAACCACTTCACAGAGTGGACTGGGAGCATTTTTCATGCCACCAGCAGAATATAGAAGTTGTCTTCTAAGACTCAAATGTGCTTTACACACTCCACTTTTGTTCAGAGTGGTTCCTCTTCTAAACAGGATGTCTTCACTAAAGCTAACATAATCCATTCTGTACAGGTAATTTAATTGCAGTTATTGCTTTATTAGATGGACTGCCTTCACTAGAGTTAACAGCATCCTTGTCTCTCTGGAACTGATTTAATTTCAGTGTTTACAACCCTCCTGGACAGGATGCTAGAATCAACTGTCTTAGAGGGGTTGCTAGGAATCAGGAAAAAGGTAAGGAAGGGGTTGTATCTGAGAGGGATGATAAAGTATGATGTAATGAGTGGGTCACATTGGGAAGAGGAGAGGAAAAGAGAAAGAAAGAGTGGTGAGGAACAACAAAAGGTAACATAAGTGTGTGTGTGTGTGTGTGGGGGGGGCTTTATTTGGCTGACATTGGCAGTGTTGGGGAGGCACCCTTTGTAGGAACATGGGGATAGTGATATTGATAGAGGCAGAAAGAGTTCCGATCTGTATGGTACTGGTCATGGAACTAAGGCACAGTAAAGTAGAGAAAACAGTAAAAGTGGGATAAGTACGAGGCAGAATATATATGTCACCAGCCTAAGAATGTAAAGAGGGGTAATGGTGCCAAGCTGCTCATATTGCTTATTGTTCTTACAGAAATTGTTTGGAGGTCATGATGAGCTATGGCATCTGTGCATGCATAATTGTCTCACAACATTAATAACAGTTACAGTAGTGTGGAAGACGCATATTAACCATTCAAAACCACACATAAAAACTGTTAACTTTCACATCAACATTTATGATTTGGTGTCAAGATTTGAAACATTTTACAATAGCTAACATATATCTTTTATGTTGTAACTGTTTTAGCTTTGACTCATGATCTAAGATGAAATCACTTGCTTGACAGGTACACTTCCGAAATTAATTACAGCACAGAATAAGTATTGGCTTCAAATTTATACATAAGGCCAGCAATTTCAAGGATGTGATTACATTGACCCCGGCACTCAACTGATACTTATTTTATCAACCCTGAAATGATGAAAGGCAAAATCAACCTTGGCAGAATTTGAACTCAGAACATAAAGACAGATGAAATGCCACAAAGCCTTTTGCCTAGGGTGGTAATGGTTCTAACACTTCGCAACCTTTCTTCTTTTCAGAATATTGGTTTCAAAAGGCAGCAAGCTGACAGAATCGTTAGCATGGCCGAGGTCAACTTTGCTTTTCATCTTTTCAGGGTCGATAAATTACACACCAGTTGCATACTGGGGTCAATCTAATCGACTGGCCTCCTTCCCAAAAAATTTGAGCCTTGTGCCTAGAGTAGAAAAGAATATTGGTTTCAAATTTTGACACAAGGTCAGCAATTTCAAGGGTAGTGGCTAGTTGATTGCATCGACCCCAGCAGAATCAACCTCAGCAGAATTTGAACTCAGACCATAAAGACAGACGAAATACTGCCAAGTATTTTTCTAGGCATGCTAACTATCCTGCCAGCTCGCTGCCTTACAAAGAGAGTAAATTATTTACATCATTTACATTTGACGAATATTTGTCCTCATCTTGTTTGTTATTGACATATTTCGACTGATATACCCTCCAGCCCTCATCCCGTGGGATGAAGTTAAAATAATAGACAGAAAACACCACTGGAAAATATGAAAACTAAAAGAAATAGCACATATGCTAGGACACAACAACCTCCTAAGCAGACCGAGTACAGATATGAGCAGCATATGGGAACTGGTATTAAGGAAGGATAAGAGAATATTAGATTTATAAGCCCTAAAAATTCACTCCATAATTGCCCACGGGCATATGGTGTAGTGGTTAAGAGCGCAGGCTACTAACCCCAAGATTCTGAGTTCTGGACAACAACATCAGCATTAAAAAATACCTTAGGAATGAGAACCCAGGTTCAAAATTTCCCCAAGACACCTGATGAAGGCTGGAAGGTATATCAGCCGAAATGTTGTGTTAACAACAAACAAAATGAGGACAAATATCCGTCAAATGTAAATAATGTACAAAATTCCTCATCTCTTAAATACAGAACTGAAAGAGAGTAAATATTATATTGTGTTGGTAACTATTTTAAAGTATGATATATGAGACTTTCTTGTCTTATTGACTATCTCATCTATAGCCATTGTCAGTGTCAACAATGATATATGAAGGAAGTTGGTGGTGGAACAACAGGCCATTTGTACTACTGTTCCTACTATTCTGCACTGCTCAAAGACAATTATTGCATAGTGGAGAATACATTATAGTTACAAAGTGGAACGAGGCACAGTAAACATTATGAGGTGCAAGATCTAAAAACAGCTATAGATCTCAGGTCTTCAGTTGGTTCCATCCATGCTAGAGAACCCTTTAAGCAGGGCTGACTGGAGTTATTTATTTAGTATTATCTCCACCAGGAGGAGTACAGTAACATTAGTCAGGAATGGTCTTTACCCGACAACAACAACAACAACAACAACAGTAGTTCCAGATGACAAAGACAAATCAAACAGTTTAGATGAAAGTACTGTAGTATTGGGGGTCAATTGCAGCCTTGAAGAGTCAATTAATAATCCACTTGATGCAAGAATGCAACTACAAACACTGCACCAATTCACTATCTTTATACAGTACTGCATCACAATAAACTTCCCTTGCCCCAACAATATTTCAAGGTTGTCACGCAATACAGCATTATTTCACTTTCAGTCTCTATTTCTCTCTCACATACACACACATTATATATAATTCCATTAAATTCCTTAGAGCAATAACAGCAATTGAATACCACATACCACTACCAACACCACCAACGACAACATTTGCATCACTACAGCAAATGCAGTGAAATGCATCTAGAACCTTGAAATGCACATACACACACACACACATGTATGCAAGAACACATATAACACACATCAACACCATAACAATCAACAACATCCACCTAACAACACAACAACATGTCAATGCAGTGATGTTAACATAAAGCCTATTAAAAGATGTAAAAATACAAAATCTTTTTCTGTATTTTTTTTTCTCTCCTCTCAATGACATTCTCATAACATTATTGCACAACACAACTGCAACAGTTTTGATGAGAGAGAGAGAGCTTCCTTTCTTTTTGGTAAAACTATCATATGTAATTTATGACAGACTTTAAAGACAGAATACAGCAGTTAATTATAGCATATAATGAATAGTTCATTTAGAAAACATGTATTGCTAGTCCTTTTTTTTTAACTCCCTGTTTGAGATGTATGACAGGTATGGTTTAAATACTTTTCCTATTAACTCAAGTATAGGTGTATGGTGTGTATATTTTTATGGTGTGCGATTTATATATATATATATATATATATATATAAATGGGGGGTGCATTATGTGTAGGGAAAGAAGTGGGGAGAGTAAGAGCATACGTGACTATATATGCATTTATTTCCCCATATACAGATGTGTAATTGAATACATACATACAAACATACATACATATATATACACACATACAGATAGATAAATATACATGCTTACATACAAATATAAACATATACACACATAGAGATATATACACATACATTCAGATATATGTACATAGATACATACATACAGATACATCTATATATAAGGATTTTATCTTTTAAATGTTCAAGAGTGTGTGTGTTTGTGTGTGTATTTTGATTGATGGGACAAAAAGTATTGACAGAATATATTAAAGAATCATGAATTTGAGTTAGAAAATAAATTTTGCAGAGAATATGTGTTTATGCATAGATATACTTACAACTTCACATGCACAGGCACATTTGTACACACAAACATAAACTTACTTGCAGAAATGCACACAGACACACACACCTTACCCATTATTATTACAATCAGAGATAAATCCCATGAATGCGTGAATACGTGGGTACATGAGTGCGTGTGTGCGTGAGAGTAGTAAACATATATGTATGTGTATATATATATATATATATATATAAATATATACATACAGGCACAGGTAATGAAAGTATTCAGATTATGAACATCAAATAGGTGTCATTTTTATAGCCATGGAAATATACAAACGCAAAAACTCAAAACACACACACACACACTGATATTCAATCACATGCAGATAAAAACATATACACACATATCCAAACATATAATAGAAAGAAAATTTTCAAAAGTTCATATTAGCTAAAAGTTATCAGTGGAAGAAAAATAAACAAAATATATCAAAAACAGATATATATGTGTATATATATATATATATATATGTGTGTGTGTGTGTGTGTGTGTGTGTGTGTGTGTGTGTGTGTATAGATATATATGTGTGTGAGTATATCTATCTATATATTTTTTATATATATGTATGTATGTATATATATAAATATATATATATATATATATATATATAAAGGCAAAAAGACAAAGGTATAACAATTATAAAAAACTCGAAACAAAAACCTATAATGGTATAAAAAAAACTTGAACAAAAAATATAATAATAAAAGTAAAAAGATATAAAGATATTAAAAATAAAACAATATGTCACCTAGAAATGACAGCATCATTTATTCAGAAATTCCCTCTGTTCTAGAGCATTTGTCTACAATGGTAAAACTGAAAAACTTAGTGACATATACAACAGCATTATGTTAAGTAGAAAGTTAATACTGCTGACATTTACTTGATGTATGCTGGTGGCCCTTGATAAAAGGGGTTTTATGAATCCATTAAACAAACTCTCTCGCTTTTTAACTGCAGATGATGAAGTATTTCTGATGTAGATTTATTTAGAACCATTACATATATATATATATATATATGTATATATATATATATATATATATATATATATATATATATATATATATATATATATATATATACATACACACACACATGCAGATACTCATACATGTATGTATGTATATATAGAGACAGATAGATAAATATACACATATCTATAGACACACACACACACACACATGCAGATACTCACACATGTATATATAGATAGATAGATAGATAGATAGATAGATACACACATATATACACACACACAGATATATATATATATATATATATATATAGAGAGAGAGAGAGAGAGAGAGAAAGAGAGAGAGAGAGATTAGTACAATCATACTTGAAGTAGATATAACATAAATACTGCAGTTTATTAAACTGCAGTATTTGTCTCAAGATAGCATCTTCTATAGAGATATAATGTCCTCAGTTAAACTGTCCAACCCATGCCAGCATAGAAAATGGATGTTAAATGATGATGATGATTATGACATCAGCAAAATCTCAAATCTACAAGATAATGCATTTTTAATTTGATATAATGTGAATGAATAAATATTATATTTGATACAATAACTTGAATGATAAAGGGTTAATGGTATAGTTAAACAGTGATTGAAAAATCACTGATATTGTAATTAGTGGGCAGGCTGAATAAAAATTTGTTATGGGTGACAGAAGAAGTATTAGTTTAAAATAGCAATCTTCATATCATACTAAGAGCAGATACATCATTGAAAGCCTGATAAATTACGGCATTTGTCTAAAGATAGTATTTCTTATAAATGTATAATGTTAAAAAGCACAAAAATATACCTATAGCAGATGAAAATCATCCAGCAGTGTTAAATCCAACTGTTAAATGCACAGGTGTGCCTCTTTGGGCGCCATCAATGGCAAGTTGAACATTTAACAATGCCATCACCACCACTTCTGGATGATTTTTGTCTGCTACTATTATATTTCTGCTTTTTTTTAACTCTACACATCTGTAAGAGATACTATCTTAGGATGAATATTGCAAGTTTTCAATGTTGAATCTGCTTTAAATATTTTAAACAAATACCGCTTCTCATAGCCATAACAAATATATATATATATATATATATAGATGGGATAGAGGTGGCTATAGTAATTGCAGATATATATATATATATCCCACCTGCAATTACTATAGCCACCTCTATCCCATCTATGAAATTTTCTACTCTGTCCCCCTACTCAGTCCAATTCTCTGTATCACTTCACCTGTATTCTCCTCCACTGTGCCTTGAAGGTATGTCCGGACACATATCCACCATCATCTCTCCCGCTCTCTCCATCTCTATCTTTCTAAGTCTCTTTCTTCCTTCCTCTCCAACTGGGATATCCTTGTATCTCTTCTACAGGAAGACACCTATCTCTATCTCTCTATTATTCTTTTAGCTACTTCCCTGCCAGTTGAGGGAATTTCATTCTGTCTTGCAAATTATTTGGTAACCCTGCTGGTGCTGGTGCCATGAAAGAACTACTCAGTGTACTCTGTAATGTGGTTAGCTATAGGAAGTGCATCCAGCTGTAGAAACCATGCGAAAACAGATAATAGAATCTGGCATAACACTCTGACTTGACAGCTGTTGTCAAGCAGTCCAACTCATGCCAGCATGGAGAACAGATGTTAAATGATGATGACAATATAATATCTATTTTATGCACAACATAACATAAATCAGTAGAATTGAAACAAATTTAAATATTACAAAGCTTCAGTGTGGGTGAAATAAAATTGTAAATATATTCTTTCTGTCCAATTGATATATTGAAAAAAAGGAGGGAAGGAGTCTCTTGATGGACTGTTGCACAATTTGTTAATTTCTCCTCACAGATGTACCTGACACTTTCCCAATCAACAACACAGATCATTGGTTGTATAAAGCAGTTACAAATTAGTCTAGCATTATGGTGGAATAGCATAATTTGTATATTTGTGCCTTCAGCAACCTCATCAATAACTAAACAATATCTTTCTGAATGCAGAATTGCCATTAGAATAGCAGAAATACTGGGTAAATTATTCTTACAAGGCAAAAAGAAAATTAACAACGCACAGCCTCGCAAGGGTAATTTACACAATATTTCTGCTGTTCTAATAGCAATTCTGCATTCGAAAAAATATCATCTTGTTTGTATTGTTCAATACACATTTTGATGCTTCTAATAAAAACCAATGTTTATAAATATAAACAATATCTATTTTATGCACAACACAGCAAAAATCAGAAGAATTGAAATTTTCCACTCTATCCCCATACTCAGTCCAATCCTCTGTATCACTTCACCTGTATTCTCCTCCACTGTGCCTTGAAGGTATGTCCTGACACATATCTACCATCATCTCTCCTGCTCTCCCCATCTCTATCTTTCTAAGTCTCTTTCTCCCTTCCTCTCCAACTGGGATATCTTTGTATCACTTCTACAGCAAGACACCTACCTCTATCTCTCTATTATTCTTTTAGCTTCTTATGATGTATATATATCATCATCATCATCATCGTTTCCATGCTAGCATGGGTTGGACAATTTGACTGAGGACTGGCGAACCATATGGCTACACCAGGCTCCAATCTGATCTGGCAGAGTTTCTACAGCTGGATGCCCTTCCTAACGCCAACCACTCCGAGAGTGTAGTGGGTGCTTTTACATGCCACCAGCACAAGTGCCAGTCAGGTGGTACTGGTAACGGCCACCCTCGAAATGGTGCATTTTACGTGCTACCTGTACAGGAGCCAGTCAAGCAGCACTGGCAATGACCTTACTCGAATGTTTTTTGATGTCTATGATTAATTCTTTATATTTTGTATCTTTACATTTGTCCTGCTCGCTTACGTTCTGGTGTTTGCTGAATATTCTTGAGAACATTCTTCTTAGTGGTCAGACTGTAGCTGGTCTTCTAGCAAAAGGGATGTCCACTTAGTGGTCATCCCTCTTATATGTTTGTAATATATATATATATATATATATATATA
>NC_068985.1:44299985-44303890 GCF_001194135.2 Octopus bimaculoides
GAGTATAGCTGTGTGAAAAAGTGCCACACCCTAGCGGTTGAGGGAACCTGTGGAAGAGGTAGACTCAGGAAGACCTGGGATGAGGTGGTGAAACACGACCTTCGAACATTAGGCCTCACCAAGGCAATGACTAGTGACCGAAACCTTTGGAAATATGCTGTGCGTGAAAAGACCAGGCAAGACAAGTGAGACCATAACCCGTGGCCTTTACCAGCGGGTGTAGCCAGCCCACTTATGCGTACCTTTCCTTCTTTGGACACAAAACTCTGCTTGTGAAGACCTGTTGAGGCAAGTGAAATTGAAATCAAATTCGAAATCGAACCAAATTCAACGACTCCATCCAAGCGGGATCACTGCCAGAGCAGCTGTCTGGCTTCCGTACTGGTGGCAGGTAAAAAGCACCATTTGAGCATGATCGTTACCCACCTTGCCTTACTGGCACTTGTGCTGGTGGCACGTGAACAAAACATTCGAGCAAGGTCATTGCCAGTGCCACTGGACTGACTCCTGTGCAGGTGGCATGTAAAAAACACCATTTGAGCATGGCCATTGCCAGTACCGCCAGACTGGCCCTCGTGCCGGTGGCATGTAAAAGCACCCACTACACTCTCGGAGTGATTGGCATTAGGAAGGACATCCAGCTATAAAAACTCTGCCAGATCAGATTGGAGCCTGATGCAGCCAACTGGTTCACCAGTCCTCAGTCAAATCGTCCAACCCATGCTAGCATAGAAAGCAGACATTAAGCGATGATGATGATGATGATATGTACATATATATATATATAAAGTTTAAGTATTAAAAAGTGTGAATATGGATGTAAACACATTTTTTAATACTACTGATTTACAGAAAATAGAAGTTACCAGATGGGCCATTTTATGGTTTGTTGCCCACTTCTCAGGGAAGATATACTTGGTCTCTTGCCCCAATCAATAACAGAGATCAGCTGCTTTATATAGTTTTATAAATGAGTGGATATGTGCCACAAGACACCTCCTTCTACCTCTCTATCATACTCACATTGGGCATAATCCACTTTCCTTAATACTACATCCACTTGGTGACCTAAGGCCAGTGACATAAAAAAGAATCCAGGGCACTCTTTAAAGTGCTTGGCATTAAGAAGAGCATCTGGCTATACAAACCATACCAAAACAGACACTGGAGCTCAACACAGTCCTCAGACATGTTGGATGCTGTCAAATCGTCCAACCCACAAAGCCATAGAATACAGACACTAAATGATGATGATGACGATATATGGGTGTGTTTGATAGTAACTGCAATGAATCAGTACAAACCAAACATACATGTGTATTCAATATACCTAAGAACTACAGCCCCTGAAGGCACAGCTTTTAAGCCATTATATTGCTTGATTTGCTGAAGCAGGAAAAAATTATCCTAAGAGCTGATTGAAAATAAATATAATCACTCTACTACACACACTTGTACTGAGTACTCATTAGAGCAATGACTTTCATAGTCTGTTGGTTTCAATGATGATGATGATGAACCTGATCATCATCATCATCATCCTTTAACGTCCGTTTTCCATGCTAGCATGGGATGAACAATCTGACCAGAGCTGGTAATGCCGGGGGTCCCACTAGATTCCATTATATGTTCTGGCATAGTTTCTACTGCTTGATGCCCTTCCTAATGCCAACCACTTCACAGAGTGTACTGAGTGCTTTTTGTGTGGCATCAGCATGAGTTTCCTTTATGTGGCACTAGCACCAGTATCCATTCTGCTGTGGAGGATGAGTCTTCTTGAGTATAGCAAGATGCCAGATATCTTGGTCCTTTGTCCTCTTGATTTAATAATTAGACCAACAAAATTTCCTGCTCACTGAATTAGTGTGTATGCAGCAGAATCAGCACATTACAGTGTGTGGCAGATACAATCCATCCAATAGGATTCCAAACAGTTTCTGTTTACTCAATGTCACTCACAAGATTTAGTCAGTCAAAGATTATGGGTAAAATGACACTTGTTCAAGATGCTACAAAGCAAATTAATGTGAGACCTTATGATTGTGAAGTGACCTTCTTAACCTTTTGGTGATGCTACATCCACACACACACAACATGTAGCACTGAAAATTCTGTTGCTTAATATTTCTCTTATTCCTACTTATGTACACATGTGTTTGTGTGTTTATGCCTATTATAGATATGAACTTTCTAAATACACACACACACACACACACACACACACTGTCTCTCATGTCTCTCAGCTATTTAGAGTTTTGCATAATTCTAACCTGACATATGACAAAGACTGATGCTGAAAATGGACAGCAGAGCTTGTACACATTAAATTTATTCAAGATGCATTTAAATGGTTTGTTGTAGCACCACCAGCAGATATTCTCTCTCTCTCTCACTCTCTCTAATAATAATAAGTCTTCTAGCTGTTATTGCCAGTACTTGTGTGTCTGTATTTAAAGAATTTCATTCAGTATTGATCCACTGACAGTGCAGTTTTGTCAGTTGGTCATTTTGTGATGACCTCTAAGTATGATATATTTATAATAATGGCTAATGCGGTGGTTTTGTCAAACGTTTATTATGATGGCAACCTCTCCCTTCCTACATACTGCTTCCTTGTCATAATATTTGAATCTGTGTAACCTTATACTTTCTTTCATTTTAAAACTTTGATAAATCTATTTCTCGATTTCAGCCCCATTAACAAATGAATGCATGTACCTGCATATACACATACACACACAAAAGCCGAAATTTTGCTATTATGACACTGAGTTTCATCTCCTGGCTCTTCAGGTAGTAGTTTGTAAAGTACTTCTATGTTTGTGTGCACTAACATGCATTCACTACACACACACACACACACACACACACACACACACACACACACACACACACACACACAGAGTCTGTATCATTCTTTCAGTGTTCTGCTTTGGTATAACCAGAAATGACTGATGAAAGTAGCATTAATTTTTTTAGGTCATTCAATTTTTCTCAACTGATCAATGGACAATTTGAGTAATCCTATCAATAACAAACCTATAATGACTACTGGAAACAGCTGTAAGTCAAACTTACTACAATAAAGAAAAATATGTAATGACCATTATTTATTCCTTGTCTTTGGACACTAAACTCCACTTGCGAAGACTTGCTGAGGCAAGTGAAATCGAAATCGAACTAAATTCGGCGACTGGCACCCATGCCAACGTCGTCTCCTTCATTGAACACTAAACTTGGCTTGCGAAGACCTGTTGGAGCAAGCGAAAGCGAAATTGTGATGGCACCTGTGCCCAGCGTCACCTTCCTGGCACGTGTAAAGACATTCGAGCGAGATCGTTGCCAGTGCCGCTGGACTGGCCCCTGTGCAGGTGGCACATAAAATACACCATTTTGAGCGTGGCCGTTGCCAGTACACCCTGACTGGCCTTCGTGCGGGTGACACGTAAAAGCACCCACTACACTCTCAGAGTGGTTGGCGTTAGGAAGGGCATCCAGCCTGTAGAAACTCTGCCAGATCAGATTGGAGCTTGGTGTAGCCATCTGGTTCACCAGTCCTCAGTCAAATCGTCCAACCCATGCTAGAATGGAAAGCGGACGTTAAACGATGATGATGAGATGCGGGTGACACATGAGGTTTTTCGAGCGAGATCGTTGTCGGTGCCCCCGGACTGGCTCATGTGCGGGCGACACATGAAATCTTTCGAGCGGGATCGTTGCCAGTGCCCCTGGACTGGCTCATGTGCGGGCGACAGATGATATCTTTCGAGCGAGATCATTGCCAGTGCCCCTGGACTGGCTCTTGTGTGGGTGACACATGAAATGTTTCAAGCGGGATCGTTGCCAGTGCCCCTGGACTGGCTCATGTGCGGGTGACACATGAAATCTTTCGAGCGGGATCGTTG
>NC_068985.1:44304526-44325213 GCF_001194135.2 Octopus bimaculoides
ATTTCTTCGAGCTAGATCGTTGCCGGTGCCCCTGAACTGGCTCTTGTGTGGGGTTGTTGTAGGATTTTCGAGCGAGATCGTTGCTGGTGCCCCTGGACTGGCCCTTGTGCGGGTGACACATGAGGTTTCTCGAGCAAGATAAGCGTGGCTGTTGCCAGTACCGCCTGACTGGCCTTCGTGCGGGTGACACGTAAAAGCACCCACTACACTCTCTGAGTGGTTGGCGTTAGGAAGGGCATCCAGCTGTAGAAACTCTGCCAAATTAGATTGGAGCCTGGTGTTGCCATCCAGTTTCACCAGTCCTCAGTCAAATCGTCCAACCCATGCTAGCATGGAAAGCGGACGTTAAACGATGATGATGATGATGATGATGATGATGATATATATATATATATATAGAGAGAGAGATGTGTGACTTAGTGGTCAGTGTGTTGCACTCATGATCATAAGATTGTGGTTTCCTAGACCAGGCGATACGTTGTATCCTTGAGCAAAACAATTCATTTCACATTGCTCCAGTTCATCTAGCTAACAAAATGAGTAATTCTGTGATGGACTGGTGTCCCATCCAATGGGTGAACATATACAGAATTCAGGAAACTAGCCTTAGGAACCTATGGTTTGGGAAGGACTTTTGATCCTTTTGATGATATCTATATATACATGTGTGTGTATGTGTTTATATATCAATTTAATACACAAATAAGTTACTAATAGTTTCATGTTTTTATGACACTTGAACAGGCATATTTATAAAATACACCATGTATCTCTATGCTATCTTTCAAGGACGCTGGACAGTGAAAAAATAAGAAAAAAAATGCACAAAATAAATAAACACCAAGAAGGTTGATGTAAAAAATGGAACAAGAAAGAAATGAAATCAAGAAAACAAAGATCCCCATTCTCCCTAATTGCAGAAACCTCAATGAATACAGCTGGTATAGAACAAAGTAACAGAAAATATGTGAAAGTCTGCAAGACAGCAACTCAGTGGTGTGTTCTTGAACAAAACATTTCATTTATTGTTGCTCTGTAATCACCTTGACATTTGATGTATTGCACACTATGCAACTGTACAGGAAATGTCAATTTGATGGAGAGAGTGAACTAATGCACAGTATAAATATTTGACTACTATAAACAAATCATCTGTACAGGTTGTTCCAGAAGAAATTGTGGGACTCTCATTCTATTGTCTACAACAGGAGAGTCCCCCATACACAGGGTGTTCCAGAAAAATTTGACAGAAAACAATATCTCATCCAAAAATAAAAGTATTTAAAAAAGATTAAAAAATATCAACTAAATTATGGATGGGAAATAATAATTTACTCAGAGTAGTTGCTCTTAGCTTCAACCATGGATGCAAGGTGGCTCTAGAATCTGGTGCATTCGTTCTTCACTGTATCTCTGAGAAGATCTCCAAACACTTTGTTCAATTTGGCCACCAGCAGGGCCATGGTGCTGCAGGTAGAGTGGTTGGTGTCTTTCTCATCTGTGCTCCACACAAAGTAATCAGGGGAACTAGAAGGCCAGAAATTAAGGCTGGCAAAATCATAGAAATTCTCCAACACTCAGCTCAGACCCTTTCCAAAGGTATGGTAAGGAGCTGAATCCTATTGTTAAAATACATATGACCTTCCAGCAGCAACCCTCTCCAGCTAGACTTTGACACATTCTTCAGCAGCTTCACATAACTGTCTGAATTGAGCCTAAGGTCCTGTTTGAAGATGTGGAGATGAATTCTGGCATGTAGAGGCAGTCAGAACACCTGCTGTGTCCTTTACTGCTGGCCACAGCTTTGTAGTCTCTATTACAGCTGAGCATGTTATATCTTACAGCCTTTCCTGTGTTCACAGAGCATTGAGCAGCAGTCATGAGGCCTGCATTTTGATACCCAGTGTGAATCATCATGATACAGGTAACTCTACTCCAATATTCAGAGTCCTTCATGTCAGCTAACATTTTCTGAACTACAACTTTAATCTTTATGCTCTTCAATGCCATTGACTGTTCACTAATAGATTAAGATGTTCCTGAAAAAAAGTGGACATTAAAAATCGTTAAATTTAGTCCAAACACCCAGTATACATTACTTTAAGCTACAACTTGCCTGAAAACTCTGAGCACCTACAGGCGAAACTCAGAGTAGCAAGGGACTGACTCGATCAAAATAAAATATCAATCCCTACTATGGTATGAAGTGTGCTTTTCTTCAACAGTTAACACTAAATGGATATATAAATATTATTACTATTATTTATATAATGTTATAATCTCATGACAGTGAATTGATAACGTTAAACAAAGGTTTCAAGCTGAAAATGCAGAAATAAATTTAGCAATTATCGGACATGGTTGATAATTGCTAAATTTGTCTCTATCCTTTATAATCATCAGAAATAATATACGATGGTCATTGGTGAAATAAATGTCTTTGATCAAAAGATATCTCATTCAGAACTTACTAGGAAGTAAACAAATAGAAACAATAACAACAACTCATATAAAATATGTAGATCAATTTGTAAACTTTGGAAGCACAAAATGCTAAAAAAAATAAAGAGAAAAACCCAGATTTGAATCTTTATTGGTTTCATAAGAAAGGGGAGATATTTACAAAGTAAGTAATCTCCAAGCAGTTGAATACAGACCTTGGTGTTGTGGTAACCAGTCACAGAAACAACGTATTGATGTAAAAGCAACAATATATATTATTTATTCAAATGTAGAGATTATAGTCAAAGATTTATCCTGACTGAACTACAATGTACAAGAGACAAATATAAGGAGAAAAAAAAGGTTCTCCAAGTTAGCTATTGATAAATGCAACTTAAAATGGTACAGTGACTTATTGATCGATAGAAGCAATATGACTATAGCATAAATTGACAGCCTGGCAACTCCAAGAGCTTCAACTATATATCATTCTTAAGACTAAACTAGAATGCCATTAAGCTAATATTGGACATGTCAGTTCAAGAACGGAATCTGTGAGTAAAAAGAATTGCTAAACAATTGGAAAGCACCACTTGAAAATACTTATTCATTTAGAAGGAAAACGGTTGACTGACTAAAATAAAGAGAATCCATTGATAAAGACAGTCAATGGAATAATGAATAAAGAACAATGAGGGGAAAAAAGTCAAAGAAAAAATAAAAGACTGAAATTGTGAGAAAGGACAAAAGATTGATTATGAAGATATAAGATATAGAAGAAAATGTTCTTTTTGACAAACTGTTTTCTATTAGAATGAAATGAATATGTCAGAATATATACATGATTCTATCATAGTGGAATTTGTTGAGACTACACTGAAATCAGGAAATAATTCATTGGAACTGATTAAAAGAAGGATGGAAAGAGGGAAGGATAAAATAAATAAAGGAATGGAAGCAACAATCTAAATATAGATATGGATAAATATGGTCCAATCTGAATATTAAAATTGCTGGTCGGCAAGATTATATAATCACTGTGATGGATGATGTTAGTGATGGTGGTGGTCGTAGTGATGATTGTGGTGAGAAGAAGCTGGCTGCAATAAAATGATGAGGCTGAAGCTGTTTTTTGGAAATAATGAATAAATGATATCCCACAGGATTTGTAAATGAATGTCAACTCTAGAACTACACATGACCAATAAAGGAATCAATATAATACACTGGTTCCATAATGGCTAACCATTATTTCCAATAAATTCTTCTACTAGGGACAATACATTTATGATTGGGATACAATTTTGATATTGTGCTTCTTGTTTTTTTCATGTTATTAATAA
The DNA here is from genome assembly GCF_001194135.2 of Octopus bimaculoides. Lineage (NCBI taxonomy): Eukaryota > Metazoa > Mollusca > Cephalopoda > Octopoda > Octopodidae > Octopus > Octopus bimaculoides. The sequence goes on from NC_068985.1 coordinate 44,308,312, forward strand.
TTTTGCATGATTTTCAGTACAATTTGCCCCTTTAGCATGTAAAAGATGCTGTTAGATAACTAAGCTAACTAAATAGTTAAGCCATCTATACAATTTAGCTGTCTATATAATTTAACCATTTATATAATGTAGTCAATATATAATTAGCCATTTATATATTTTAACGATCTAGATAATTTAATCATCTAAACAATTTAGCCAGCTAAGTAACTAAGTAGTCTATATATTTTAAGTCATCTATATAGTTAGTTATTTATATAACTTAGCCACCTACACAATTTAAGCCATCACTATAATTTAGCTATGTTAATGTTTCACACTGAATTATGTTCATTATTATTATTAGTGGTTCTTTCATCAACTGATGAGGTTGAATAATATTGAAATATGTCTAGAGTTGTCTCCCATACTCGCTGATATAATTTAAATAATACTTGTCATAGAGTTCACGTTGTCTTTTCCTCACCACATATGTGCTTCTAATTAAAACTGTGGTACTCTCTGTAATAAATAAATCAACACTAATTTAATAATATATTTTAACTCGTCTATAATTAAACAGCCTACATCATTTAGGCTATCTATAAATTAATATCACTTCCCTTATTTCAATCACTTATAATTGGTTTCAGACAAATGGTAAAGTAAAGTCAGTCAGCTGTTGCATGTAGGACTTCTGTTTGATGACTGAACATATTGGGCAATTCCATGATTGCTACACATGGATACACATGCTACTTTGATACACATGGATACAGAATATAGTGGGATCAAAGTTTTTGGCTTCTTTGATTTAAATGACATAAGCATTTACAACAATTTAGGTAAAATACTGATTACTCAATCTTTGCCTTTGATTTATAATATAAACACTTTAAAATAAGTGGTTTGTACTTATAAAACCAGAAGTAGATTTGGTATTGAAAGCATCCACATTCAACAACTGTTATTCATTTAATTTCAGTATTTTCCATGCTAGCATAGCTTGAATAGAAATTGGTTTTGAGGCAAGATTTTACAGCTCTTTTTGTCTCCAACCTTCACTTGTTTTTAGGCATGAAACTTTTATATTCTAAAGATACAGCCCTCTCCCCGCAAACACACAGAATAAATGCATTCATACAAACAATATATATACATAAAAGGACAACAAATGGAAAATATGACCTACCTATATATATAATTAAAAAAAAACGTGAAGTAAATAAACACATGAACATATACTAAATACACAGGTGGACAGAAAACATAGGTAATCAATACTTCATCAGTTATCAGCCAGAGGAGTCAATTGCAATTCAGCCATTATCGATGATATTGCTTCCACTCTGGAGGGACCAACAAGAAACTTGCAGGGAATTGAACCTAAACATAACAAAACGAAATGAGCTCGAGATGAGACCGTTAGTGAACGAACGGGGAACAGAATAAACAGAATAAAGGCTTAGAGCCACATGAAGACAACAATTAATAATGATAATGCATATACAATGTAAAACCTTAGGGCTGCAAGACAAGACAAAAATAGGGCTGCAAGACAAGACAAAGCTGGTGATGATTTTTAAAATGAGAATATCTGAAATAAACTTGATTCCTCTCACAAACAAGAATTCTAAAAATGAACCCAACCGCTCTCAAAAATTAAGTAAAAAACCAGGTAAAATAATCCAGAATCCTTGTTCAGTATCAGATTGATCCCAATGGTAGTCATGGAATATGAAGGTGGGTGTGCAGGCCGTGTTTGTAATGCTGTGTGTGTGTCGTCTGCAGTGGGAACAGGGACAGTTGCCTCTATGAAGGCCTTTTTCATTCTATCCACTGATATAGTGTCTTTACAACCATTAAGGTCTATAGTGAAAAATTTATCTGTGCATGAAAGAAAACAGAAAGGACCTGGATACAGTGCTGTTAATGGAGGTTTAACAACATCATTGTGCACAAAAACATGAGTCCAAGAAGTAAAGCTTCCTTCAAGGCAGAGCTAGAAATGAAATTGTCAAGTAGGTAGGTTTTAAACAGGGGCGATATATTCAAAATTGGTAAAACTAAAAACTTTTGAGGATAAATTAAATTTATTATTGTTACTGAATGTGTTAGTGTTATTTAATTTCTGAATGGTTTTGCTGCTGTTTGTTTATGTAGTTCGATTACTTTATCCATCAGTTTCTACTAAGTTAGAGATGTAAGTAAAATTAATAATAGAGAAACGAAAATAAAACTTTGGAAACAGCAATGCCACCGTAGCTTACATGGAAACCATGTGCGTGCTTTCAAGGGAGATAATCAGAGAAAGACTTGAAAGTCAATGCAAGATCATAATACTTCATATAAAGTAAAATGAATATAACAAATAATCTAGAATCCTTGTCCGGTACCAGATCAATCCCAAAATGTAACTAGTTCGTGCCAATCACAATGCCAAACATCCCTGAAAGTTTCATCTGAATCCATCCAGCGGTTCTTGAGATAGGTTGCCCACGGTCAAACAAAGAAACAAACACGACTGACAACAATACCTCTGCCTTCGCTAAGGCAGAGGTAATAATAATAATAATAATAATAATAATAATGATAATAATAAATGCCCTGATGCAATTCCAGGCAGTGGCTCCCATGGCTTCAGATCTTAACTGATTGGAAGTGTTATCATGCACATTGTTTTAACTTGGAATACAAGATGGGCTACAGTAACTATTCTACTCAATATCACAGATTTGCTTGTCAGTTGTTTGACCGTAACCAGTTGAGCATATCTCTTGGTGGCTGACGATATGTGCATCTCTGATCATGAGCAGAAGTAGTGGGGGAGCATCATAGCCATGTGTTGAGAGGAATTCTTTGGAGTTTAGCTAATTCACCTTTGGAAACATGGGTATTTCGTTCATCATCCTTAAACAACCCTTATTCAGGGACCCTTTGAGTGGGATGGGTCACTCGACCTGAAGAAAATTCTAACTGTGCCCCACCTGCAAGGTCATGCACTGTTTATCTTGATATGAGATCACTGTGTCGTGCACATATAGTTGTGATGCATGTACCTGGTGTACCCTTATCAAGTAGGTAGTGATGATGGGTATACTGGGCTTCATATATTTTACCCCAGTGTCATTTTGATGGCATGCACTGCTCTCTCACTCAATAATAATGATAATAATAATAATAATCACCATCATTGTTCTATAATCCTTGTGTTATAGTATTTCTGTTGAAATGCACCACTGTTGTTCCAGTTAATTTTGAAAATAACGAAAAATTTAGTAAAATAACTTTGTCATTATTAATCTAGTGTTTGCAACATAAATTAACACAAAATTTTGATGGAATATCTTTAGACGACTTTAAAATGGCAAGTTTTGTGTCACAGAACCAAGGGTGGATTGAGGCAGTTTGATATCAAAAGGATTAATATCTGGCTTCCAAACCAGCATGGGAGGGACTCATCTGGCAAAATAAAATTACAAACAAGAACAGAAATTAAAAAAAAAAACACTTTAGATCTACTCATGAAAATGAATAGTGGTTTATGCCTATAAATTACAAAAACTTTTGAATTTAGTTTCACAAAAGTGAAACAGTCAGACAACATTTAGAATTTAAAAAAAAACTGCTAAAGGAATAACTTTGTAAATTTTATCTACTTTTAATAGAAAAAAAATCCCCCATTTATCGAGTGTCAAATGTTAAAAATAAAAGGAAAAGCATCATTAAGAAATTCCATTGTAAAAGTATACCGTTTATCAGAATTTATAGCTGAATAAATACTTGAGAAAGCAGCATAGTGTGAAATGTCAATAGGAGATTGATATGGAGCAGAAATCAAATATTATTCTGATAAAATCAGGATATCATATGAAATGGCTTGTAACAAGTTGCTGGTAAAACTGCTACAAATGGTTACATTTAAAATTAGTGTCTTGAAATGGAAAGTATCATAGACAGCTGGGGTTTACATGGTAAATGATGCTATACTAACTGAAGAATTTTTATAAAATGGTGGAACCTTAAAGACTGTTGATATACATCAGCAAAACATACACAAAAGCACATTCACATATAGTGCAAAGACAAGAAACATTAAGAAAATGGAAGAAAAATGTTTTACAAATATGGTATTAATTTAATGCTTCAATAGAAAAACTATCTTAATGTTTTGGATGTTAGTCTTTGTCAGACGAAAAGCTAGAAAGAGAGAGGAGCATAGAGATTGAAAAGGGAATCGTGAAAAAAAACAACAATGGGGTGGTGGTGGAGGGTTAAAAAAACTATGTGGGAATGCTGCCTTATGGAGAGAAATTAAGAGGGAAGAAAGGGATGTGTGTATAAATGCATTAGAGTATACCTGAATCTAGAGATAGGCTTAAAGGGGACTGGTGTGTGTGGGCGTGTATGTTAGTGTGATGTATGTATGTGTATAGATGTCTACAAGAGTGAAAGTACAGTGGTGTTGGTTGATGATGAGGACGTTGGTATGTGTGTGTCTGTGTTAAAGCAACAAGATGATGGGTGAATGAACACAGGGGTTCCTTGGCTCAGACATGCTGTCTCCTCTCTCTCCCTCTCTATAATGACCTCTGCTCCTCAGAACCAGTTGGTCACAAGCCACCTCCATTCAAGCACTTGAAATTCACTTGTTCCTCTACTCATTACTAGTGTTGGATCCACCACCCCCAACACACTAATCCCTATATCCAGTCCTTCTACCACAGAACATTGACCTTCTAGAATTTCCTCCCTGTATATGTCTTTGTAGGTATTAACTTGCAGAATTAAGCAGAATGCGAATGGTATTGATCTCATCCATCTTGAAGGGCATGTGAAGACTATTGGCATTGCCTCTTTCAGTACAAAAAAGGTAAATATTTTAGCAAGTAAAAAGTAAAAAAAAACAAAACAAAAAAAGAAGAAAGATTCTGAGAATCATTGGTTTCTCTTTTTGGCTTTAGAATAAAATCTGAATATTAAACAATCTAAAAAAACAAAACAAAAAAAAAAACGAACTAAAAAGACTATTAAAATGATTATAAGTAAAAATTCTTGAAATATCTAAATTTGTCTTTTTATGGAAGCTACTTGTTTTGATTGTTAGTAAGTAACATCGACTAATTGGTATCTACAAAAAGATGAATTTCCTTTGGAAAGACAAAGGTTTTTGATTGAAAAGTCTGTGAGTAGAAGAGGAAGATGAGAGAATTCAGTGAAATATATAGCATAGGAGATTGAAATATGGTGTTAATTCAATATAACAGCACCAACAGCAGTAAAAGGAAGACACCAAGATTATTCTATAGTTCTTTATTATTGACTCTTTGAATGTCTTTCTTCTTCATCTTTCTGATAAAAGACATCCTCTCGATTACACAAAAACATACATGCACATGTGCACCCATACATATGTATATACAGACACAAGACACATACAGATACACATGTACATATATACATACTGACATAGACATATGTACACACACATACACACACACTGAAAATAGATCCTTTTCTTTTTTTTTTTAAATATCTTTATCAATGATTAAGAATTTGTTTTTAGCTCACCATCTTTTACATCTATATACAATAATACATGTGATTGTATGTATGCATGGTGCGTGTGTGTGTGTGTGTGTGTGTGTACGTACAGTCATGTACAAAACAAAAATAAAACAAAACAAAGCAAAATCCAGAAGTAATGCAGTCATGCACACAGATGTACAGACACACAATATACTTATATACCAAAACAGAATATATTCATAAGCATATACATATATAGAAACACAAAATGTGTACACACATATATATTCACATACACAAAATATATACATAAAAAAACCCGATATATATTCACACACAGAATACATGCATCACAAACATACATACATATCTACATATATATACATATCATCTATTTCTTACTGTAATTATTTTTAGATGAGACCAAGTAGTAAAGGATAAAAGTACCAGAAGATGTGGATGTGGTTGGAATTATAGAGAAGAATGGAAAGGAATGGCATAAGGCTGGGAGATATATCCAAAGGAGGAAGGAGAGAGAGAGGAAAAGGAAGAGAAGAAGAAGAAGGAGCAGATATGAAAGGATGAAACAAAATTGGTGAAAATAACAAATAAAAAAAAAAAAGAAATTATAACTTGTAGTGATTATAGAATTTATAAGAAGAAGAGTTCTTTAATGAAATTGGAATAGAATAAATGGCACAGGAATAATGGCCAGTCATGCCAAAACCAGCAAAGCAGTTGAAGTGTTGGTAGTAACATCTTTATAGAGATAGCAAAGTAACAGGCATCACATTTACAGTGCACCACCATCACATTATGATCTGACGATGATGATGATGGCAACGGTGATGACGACGACCACGACGACCACGGCCACCACAAAGACAGACCTCTTTCTGAAGTAAATTCAAAGAAACTGTATTTCACAAACAACCTTAATGAATCCATTATTTTGTAGTTTTTACATGAAGTGCTACCCACTAACTCCCCACTTTTGACATAAATCACTACTCCATTATCGCCCCACTTTTCTCCAACGCCTCCTTGGAACTTTCCACTGCCCCCAGGGGGAAATACCTCCCACTTTGGGAACCACTAGTGAATGGCATTAGGGAGGGCATCCAGCCATAGAAACCAAGCCAAACCAGACTGGAACCTGGTGCAGCCTTCTGGCTTACCAATTCCAGTCAAACCATCTAATCCATGCTAGCATGGCAAAAAGGATGCTAAATGATGATAATGATGATGAATTCTGGTATAAAAAGGCAGGGGAGACAACCCTGCAGAATTAATTAAAAATAAATATGTAAACACACTGGTGGTGGGATGTGAGTATGTACCATTTGTGACAACTGACAACTCTGAGGTTAACCCATGGCTAAACAACACACAACCCTACCAGATTATATTAGCTTAGTAACACCGACGATGCTGATGGTATCAATGGTAATGATAATGACAAATACTCAGCAGTATTTCTTTTGACTCTTTATGTTTTGAGTTCAGTTCCCATTGTGGTCAGCTTTGCCTTTCATCCTTTTGTGAGTAACAAAATAAAGCAAGAGTCAAGTACTGAAGTTGATGTAGCTGACTTTCCCCTCCCTTCAAAATTGTAGGCCTTGTGTCAAGATTAGAGAGAATTATTAAAGGCAACAAGTTAGCAGAATTATTAGCATGCAGGACAAAATGCTTAGTGATACTTCTCCCAGTTTTACATTCTGAGTTCAAATGCTACCATGGTTGACTTTTCTTTTTATTGTTTTAGGGTTGATAAAATAAGTACCAGTCAAGCACTAGAGACAATATAATTGGCTTTCTCCTTCCCTTAAAACTTCTAACTTTATGCCAAAAATTATTAAGTATTATCATTATTATTATCGTTGTTGTGGTCTTTGACAGGTCTGACAATGGTTTCTTTTGACAAGGCAGGAATCCAATCTCAAAGAGGTGTGATAGTGATATAACTAAGAGTTGAGAATAATAATATTAAGATTTCTGATGAGTATGACATTTTCTAATTAATCTTCAACAGAAAATATCCAGTCATCACAGATACAAACAGGTTTCAAACAACTCATCACTTAACCATTTCTAACAACTGTTGATTTGAGCCATTTCTGATAATCAATCAACATGGATATATATTTTCAATATTTGATATTCACCTCTTCCTCCCCTTGTTTTTCTCTCACTCCTACCACTCTATTTCACTCTAATACGCTCTCTTCTTTCACCCTTCAGGCATCACTCTCCCCTCTGACCACTTCCTTGGTCATGTTTGAGCTGAGAAATGGAGCCAATACAAAATGTATCTCTTATGTAGTGCTACAATAAAATGCATCCAATGCACTCTTATAAGTGCTGAAATGCATGATATCACAAGAATCATGCTAACGTTGTTTACATTCATTTTAAAGGAATTAAAGATCTCTCTAAAATTAGCAAGAAAACACTAATTCTTTCTTGTGTCATTCATTTCTCTTATGTAACAGAATCATTGCTAGACTTCACGACAGGATGCCAAGAGTTAATTAGACTGTCAATTAGTTATAATGTGTGTAACTCAGAAAGCCATCACCAATACTGGTGTGATGATCGTAGGTTTAGTTTATACTTTATCCAATGACCCATGCATTAGTTAGACTGCTAGTGTGATCTTGGTTATTTTAAATGACAGTCACACTGAAAGATTAAAAAGTATGGCAAAAACCAGTGGTCTCTTCATTTGCTGAACAACTTTGCTTCAAATATGTGTCTGTTACAAGTAATTGGCTTTGTTGATGCTACTATATCTGTGATGAGAAAGTGAATATGTTAATAATCTCCCTCAAATCACATCCCACCATTATAACAAAAAAGTATGCATTTAGATAATGTAAACCCAGGATACCATTAGAAAGATGGGACAGCCATGATGGAATACCAGAGGTCATAAAGCTGTTCTAAATCTTGAGTTAAACGACAACAACAACAAAGAGATAAGAAGGGAGTATTTCACTTAACACTATAGAGAATCTGTTGTTAGACATAGAAGTACATTGATTTTAAGTCACACGGGGAGGGACATTTAGCTTTATCATAATTTATCTTTACATGGGATAACTGATGCAAAAATATGACCTCACCAATATTTATGGGACATTTAAATATATCAGTAAGAGGAATTGAATGTCAACACAAGGTATTTAGCTGTTAACCATTCTTTTATATGATCAGACATACCAACTGGTTTTTAAGTACTCTTGATAATTTAGTTAAAAAAAAAATAAGTAAAAACTACAACCAAGGCAGAGCTTTTACCAATTTGTGTTTAGTTTACTGTAAAGAGTAAACAACAAGAGTAGAAACATTAGACTTCTGTACATTCACAGAAACAACACAAAAGAAACGTAATATTTAACTCTGAAGACAGTGCTTCAGAATGATCTTAGCCATAATGGGGTAAACAAATAAAAGGCAGGTAGAACACATCTCTGTTAACACATTAAGTACCATATGTTATAGCACACAAGTTGAATTTTAAGGCCAAAATTTACAGTCATAAAAAGTTAAGTCAACTTATGTACCAAAATGATTTTGGAATACCGAAAATTCCATGAGAAATGCAGTAGAATTTGGGAAGATGGTGATGATGTTTGACTACTTATGTTTCATGCTCACAATATATACTATAGTGAATTGTGTGCTGGAAAATATGGTAATATGACAAATTTTTGTGCTTTCTAAGTGTAAGCATCTTGTACAACTCTCCCAGGTATTAGAGTAAATTTGGTAAATAGAAACTGTGCAGAAGCCCATTGTGTGTATGTATGCATACATGTCTATCTATATATATATATATATATATATATATGTGTGTATATATAACGGCAACCACTAAGTGGACAGTTAATGTGCTAGAAGAAGATCACATGTAATGTGTTTACTAAGACCTAATAGTTCTCAAATGAAATTCAGTGAAATACCAAACCGTATGTCAGCAAGACAGTGAAAATTACATAAATAAAACATTATTATTTGTGAACCGGTTTCGAAATTAATATTCTCTTAGTGGAAATATCTGTTTCTCATCAGCACGAACTGTGTCTATCTGTCTGTCTATCTATCTATCTATCTATATATATATATACATATATTTATATCTATATGTGTGCACATACATGTATGTGTGTGCATGCGCCTGCACAACAAAATGTCTCTCTTTTGCTTTTATACAACACTGATTGATAACTGATCCTGTAACTTATTGATTTGGTAAATAGGGACCAATTGAATAAACACCAAATGTGAAAACTATGGGTGTCACTTTGGATTGACTAAAACCCTTCAAAGCAGCGCTCCAGCACAGTCACAGTCCAAAGACAGAAAAGAGTAAAACATAAAGAGTAAAAGTGTATGAGTAAATGGACAGCACATTAAAATGATGCTGCTGCTTTAGTATGCATTTGGTAGAATCATAACAGCATTGGATAGAATGCCTTGTGGTATTTGTTCCAATTTTCTACACTCTGAGTTCAAATTTCACCTATATTTTTATCATCTTATAATAAATCTGCTTGTTCCTCCGTTACTTAGCCCGTCTGTAATGCTTCCACATGATTAGTTGAAGGGGGAGGGGAGGGAGAGGTGGAGGTAAGATTGTGTTTTTTTTTTTGTACTAAGTTTTTTCTCTCTGTTACTTAGCTCATCTGTAACACTTTCACATAATTAGTTGAAGGGAAAGGTGAGAAATGAAAGAAAAAAAGAGAGAAAAAGAGGGGAAGGTGAATAATGAGGGAGAAAGAGGAAGAGTGCTGTATATTAAGTCTATAAAATTGTGCATAAAGTATATAAAGTGTATATATGAAGTGCATTAAGTAATCACCATATTTCAATTTCCTTCACCTTTCAATGATTAGCAGATGAGTGACTATCTTTTGATACAGACACAACATAGGCTACACTTTCAGGTTTTTTTTGGATAAAATTTTCAGAAATAACCCAATAAATTTACCATTAATTCTGTGAAATATACATTGGTCCTGTTAGTTAAATATTATTAGGAATTGTATAAAAAAAATTGTTGAAATATTTTGTGTAATGTAAAAGTATAATGGATCTATTGCACATAAATTTTAACAACAAAATCTTATGTAGACACAGCCCCACAAGGGCCATGTGGACTCTGGTTGAGAATCAATTACTTTCAGGTCTGTGTGTCCTCCAAGTTCAACTCCTGCTTGCAGTTGTAAAAAGGAAAAAAAAAAGTGGGAGAGGGTAACAGATTCTTCAGAACCTACCTGAAATAGTAATAAACCAAGGAAATGATTAAACAAGTATTTTTACTGATCTCTCTTCATGTCAGCTCACTGGTTGGCAAGGAAGAATGCAAGGAGACTTCCATGTTCAAATCCTTGCTGTTGTAAAAAAAAAGGGGGGGGGAGGGGTGTGAGAAACAGATTCTTTAGAACCTGCCTGAAATGGTAACAGACCAGGGAAACACTTAAGAAATACATAAGGATTTTTATTGATCTCTCTTCATGTCAGCTCACCAGCTGGCAAGGAAGAATGCAAGAGGACTTCCAAATCATGAGCACTCAGTGAACAAATGAAATGCTAGCACCCACATTAATGAAATTAATGATGATAATGATAATGATGATAATCAAGATTTAAGCCAGTTAATAGTGATATGGTACAATACTATTAGCCATTTCTAATTTCATTGGTTTCATTTTTCTTCTTATCAAGCAAACACAGATATCACTGCAAGTAGCATTAGTCATTAGTTAGTGTAACATAGCAACTATATCTTTGTATACTACAGTCATCATCGCCCCCGCACCACTGGAATTGGTTTATATTTTATGTTCTACTATAGCAGTAATAGTAGCAGTATTAGAAGCAGAAATGGTTCCTCATCAACGTTCAGAGAAACATTTGTTTCTACTTGTTGCTTTTTTTGCCTTGCTGTCATTTTACGCAAATTACATGGATGATCTCCATGTAAATTAACGCAAGTGTCTGATAACATTATCAATATCAGAATATAATATGCTCCCACTCATCATGATAAATTATTTGAAATATATCCTTAGTACCTTACCAGTATAATGGCTATGTCTAATGATTTAAGATTTGTATTTTCATGTCATAGGTCTGCTAGATCAATTATTCATCTATGGTATGTATGTAGGTAAGTGGGAGTGATCCATAGAGCTACTGTTTCAGATCTACTTTAACTGCCTGTAACACGTACAGGTACATCATATGGGGTACATTGCAATTTGGCAGTTTGGGTATATAATTTTTCTTGGTTTAGTCAATCTCTTTGCATAGGAATAGGTTGTCTTCATGTTCTGAGTTCAAAATCTGACAAGGTCAACTTTGCTTTTCATCCTTTTGGGGTCTATTAAATAAGTACCAGTTAAGAACTGGGGTTGATGGAGTCAACTTACTCCCTCCCTCCAAATTTCAGGCCTTGTGCCTTATTATTATTATTATTATTATTATTATTATTTTCACTTATATTTACAAGATATCTTCCATTACTGGGAATGCATTTCTTGTCACAGTATTGAATTTGTGTAACAGTAATCCCGTAACTTGGAAGCTGCATAGCTCTCCTTAGAAAAATCATTGCGATATGCCGTCACATCTCTTCCATTGATGCAATGAAGGTGGAATTGCCTGGTCAATGCACATATCTTGTGGCCTCATCGCTCATCCTGATAAAATATTTCTTCGGGAGAAAATTGGATAACTTAACAACCTTTATTTCTAGCTTAAAAGATTTTGTAGGGCCCACATTACTAACAAAAACATTGATACAGTAATTAACTACGTGGTCCAGCCTTGTCACATATTATGTCGCACTAGTTCTGTTTTAAAAATTACATTACAGATACACATGTTTACAGAAAACTCAACCACTTACATATTAATTTAGTTGCACTTCTGAATCCTCATAGTTGAAATCAGAAACCCATTATTACCTAATATTTACTACCAGTAAAAACATCAACAACAAGGCAGTTAGCCTCTTTTCTTCAATGCTCACTATGTGATTAAGTAATACAGCTTATTAATTTTTGATAAATAGGTAATTACTGTTATTATTTTATTAGCACAAATATGTTATTTCATCAATATGGATACTGAACAACAGTTGTATCACATTCCTGAGATTTTCCCACCGCATTCCTGACAATTACACCATATTTCATGCATAATAAACTATTTATTATTTGCAAACCTTCATATTTACAGTCAGAGAATGTAAGGCAAAATCTCTCTCTTTCCCTCTATCTGTCTGTCTATATCTACATAATCATTCATTCTTAATATGTTCCAGCAGATTTGAATGTGAATATGCAATTTGCTGTTGGGTTTGGTCTTTGGAGAACAATTCTATTTAGACATTATGGTTGACAACATTGTGTAAAGAGAGGAGTTGTTCTCTGAAGATGAAAACATAACAGCAAATAACATATTTCCACTCAAATTTACAGGAACGTGTTGAGAATGACTAGACAGACCGTTATTTTGATTCTCGCTCTTTTGCATGCTCACAATAATTTTCTATACACTTTATATACATCTGTGTGTGTGTGTGTGTGTGTGTGTGTGTGTGTGTGTGTGTATGTGTGCATGTATGTATGTATGTATGTATATGATGTATATTTCTGCTATCATATAAAGAAGATCTTGCAAGGGAGAGGTGTGAACCAACCCAACTGATCTTGCCAAATGAATAAAACCAGAGATAAGGTGGTAAAAGCCAGACTGTATGCTATCTGTGTAGCAAATTAAAAAACACGCACACACATACAAGCAAGTTAAACTAATAACGCAGATCTGATGATTGTTGGAAATGACAGTAATGGAACCAAACATGTGACAAATTTTCATACATAACTCATATCTGTTTCTGTGTCTCTCTCTCTCTCTTTCCACTCCCTTCATAACAAAATTCAGTTTTCTCTTTTAGTATTAAATATTAAAACAAATTTATTATCCAATATATCCTTATTTGGAATGGAAAACTAACCATTATATATTCAGAATGTAATATTGTATTTCTCAAAACAAAATCCTATTAATAATATATTCTCTCTCTCTCACATTATTTTTTTTTTCCAAAGCAATTTTCTAAAAATCAAATAAATATTGCAATTCTGCAGATAAAATTAAAACTCGATAAACAGGTTGTGTTCGAAAACAAAAGAAAAGAACATTCTGCTAGAACATTTCAAAACGCTACCGAAATTTCATAAAACTTTAACTGAATTTTCCAGATGTTTTAAACAAATATTCTGAAAAGTTTATTATTTGAGAATCTAAATGAAATCCCAAAGACAGAAGAATTGAACTGAATGGTCAGGAATGATTAGATTTGGACAAATAAAAAAAAGATAAGTAATGCAGAAAGTAATTTAATTTGTAGACATAAAGTATATGGAGACAGACTGACGTTGATGGAAGTGTGCAGTGTTTGGGTTGAGAGGTAGACAGATGGGTGGAATATATGTGAAATAGCATGGATAATAGAATAATCTGTTTAGTGGTAGCAGTAGGAGGATGAGATGGGAGTGTTAAATTGGGAGATATAGTGGGAGTGTATAATAGAAGATGGGTGTGTGTATATTGGGACAGGAGGAAGGTGTGTTACATTCAGAGGAAAGTAGATGTATACATTGAAAGACAAGGAAGGTGTGTGTACATTGGGCACAGATGGTAGATATATGTATATATTGAAAGAGAAGATAAATGTGTGTGTTGAGAGAGGAGGTAGATATATGCACACATTGAGAGAGAAGATAAAAGTGTATGTTGGGGAAAGGAATGGGTGTATATTGGGGGGGGGGCAAGAATATTTAATGAAGGCGTCAGAAGGCAGGTGTGTATACTGAGAGAAAATGTAAGAGAATATATTAGGAGGGGTATAGGGTATGTATATTGACAAAGAAGGCAGCAAAAGTGTAAATGGAGAAAGTAGAGAGGAGTGTATATGGGAAGAAATTAAATCAACCACCCAAAATCAGGAATTGTCCCTATGATATGCTTTCATACAAGATTTTGTGTATCTAATCTCACCATTTCAATCACAAGATTTGAGCCCAAGGTGCCATGCAATGGAACTGAACCCAAAATAAAGCATACTTGTTAATCACCCAACTTTGCACTTTGTTCCAACTCTTTTGATACCAACCTGCCTGGAACTGCTCCAGTGCTATGATACAAAATTCATGTTTTTAAGTGATTTAAATTAAAAAAACTTCCATCAAATTCTTTTGCTAAGTTATGTTCCAAACAAGTTTAATAATGACCAGAATATTTTACTAAGTTCTTTAACATTTTGGAGTTGCCACCCCCTTGGCACACAGGCCACATTCCTAGCACCACTCCTCTCTCATTCACCACCATAAACACAGACCATTTTCTGTAGTAAATTCAAAACAAGAGTATTTCACAAATAAAACTTAACCTAATTAACCCATTATTTTGTTGTTTTTACATCCATTGTCTCCTTTTGGCCACCCCATTTTTTCAATGCCCTCTCCCCCTGGATCTTTCCATGGCCCTCCAAGTACCGTCCACTTTCAAAATCACTAGTTTAACTGAAACAAATGCAATGTATTACAAAAGAAATATAGTGACAAAAGGGCCAAAGCACTAATCCATGAAATAAGGTGTGATATAAGGAAGTCTTGAAGGGACTCAATAGAACACATTTGACAAAAATAAGGAACTGAATAAGCTAAAGACCTTATCTTCAGCAATGAATTGTTGCTTACTATAAATACTAATATAATTCTACTGCTTGTTTGTCAAAAATAAGGTAAATGAACTAACCACTGAGATACAGACCTGTTTCTTGATATTTTAGTATAAAATCATCGGCTGTGTGGTAAGTAGCTTGCTTACCAACCACATGGTTCTGGGTTCATTCCCGCTGCGTGGCACCTTGGGCAAATGTCTTCTACTATAGCCTTGGGCTGACCAAAGCCTTGAATGGATTTGGTAGACGGAAACTGAAAGAAGCCCGCCGTATATATATATATATATATATATATATATATATATATATATATATATATGTATGTGTGTGTATATGCTTGTATGTCTGTGTTTGTGCCCCCAACATCGCTTGACAACTGATGCTGGTGTGTTTACATCCCCGTAACTTAGCAGTTTGGCAACGAGACTGATAGAATAAGTACTAGGCTTACAAAGAATAAGTCCTGGGGTCGATTTGCTAGACTAAAGGCGGTGCTCCAGTATGGCCGCAGTCAAATGACTAAAACAATTAAAAGAGTAAATATATAATAATAGATGTATCAATCCTTGCCTTAGGACCTCAACTTATAATGGAGTTGTTGTAGTACTGTTGTGACATACAGCATCTTTTGGACTTAGTCAAACCCATCCCTCTCCAGATCTGATCACAGATGGCTTATTAAGGTGGAGGAAGAGAAGAAGGAAGAGGAGAAGGTAGAAGAGGAAGCACTGAACTTGGCACTGTTCTGTTGCATTACTTATTGGCTCAGAAATTATGGAAGGCAAAGCAATGCCAGGTTACCCCAGTGGAATTAGAACACAGAACACCGATACATAAATATATAAAAACATCAACACATGTGCACATGCCTATGGGATGAAGTCATATAATATATATATGTATACACATAGGACACATAAAGATTCCATTCAATACGTATGTAAGGTTAAATCAAGGTAGAAACTTCAATGTTCCTTCATTATCACACTGCAATTGACATACACATGCAAGCACACATGCATGTAAGCTATATAGATAGATAGACATATCTACATACATAGCAATAGATAGATAGGCATACATACACACATATATACACATGCACATATATATATATATGCTTGTATATATGCAATACGCACACACATACACACAACTGTACATAATTCAGAATACATTGAGGTAAACATGTTAACTAATTATAAAATGAGTTTCCGTTGCGATTGTCTTCTTTGCAGTTTAAGGGTGTAGCAATATAAGATCTAATTAAAGAACAGGAATACCAGGTATACAACTTTAAACATACATGACTGAAGGAAAGTATTTGGGAGCCTTAGGGGAATTAAACTAGAACATGGCTGAAAAATAAGAGTGGAGTAAGGAGGGAACCTTGTCTCCATCACATACAAACACAGACAGAAGCAAATAAACATGATTGCATATGAGAAATGAATATATATATATAGGTGTATGAGAGTGTATCTGTGTGTATGCCTGCATGTGTATGTATATATATATATATATATATATATATATACATACATATATACATATATATATATATACATATATATATGTACATATACATATACACACACACATACATATATGTACATATATATATATATACACAC
>NC_068985.1:44325634-44330634 GCF_001194135.2 Octopus bimaculoides
ACACACACACATATATATATACACATATATACACACACACATATATATATATACACACACACACATATATAAATACACACACACACACACACACACCATCATCATCATTGTTTAACGTCCGCTTTCCATGCTGGCATGGGTTGGACAGTTTGACTGAGGAGGGGTGAGCCAAAAGGTTGCACCAGGCTCCAATCCGTCCAACCCATGCCAGCATGGAAAGCGGACGTTAAACGATGATGATGATGATGATGATGATAATATATATATATATATATATATATGTAAATAATTAAATAAATAAATGTGTATGTGTTACACACATACAACATGTGTGCATGTGTACATCTATGTAAAATACTTGTGAATGCACATATGCACACATGGACAAAGCCACAGTTATACATACATACATATGTATGTATAACAAAGCAAAATACATGCATGTATACATATATGTATGTATATATGCATGTGTTTTGCTTTTTGTGTTTCTTTTTTTCATACTGGCATGGATTAAACAAATGTTGCTGAGACAGATCTGAGACTGTTGGATGCGCTTTGTGTGTTGCCAAATAATGGTATTTTTTTTCCCAATCTGCAGGTCCTAATATATCAAAAGCTGAATCTACAGAACATTTACATAATGGAGAATGAAATGGAAGAAACCGTTTCTTTGCTCAGATGAAATTAACGAAATGAAATTATGGAATGACACACACACATATACATGTGTGTGTGTGTATGTGTAAATAGACACACACACATCCTCACAATGGGCTTCTTCATTTTCTGCTTACAACTTACAGAGCATTGGTTAGCCCCTGAGGTTATAATAGAAGATATGTAGCCAAAGAGGCATGCAATGGGGTTGAACCTGGCATCACATGCTTATGAAGCAAACTCCATAATCGCAGAGCCATGTCTACATGTAACCAGCTTCATAACTACATAATCATATGTATGTCGCTAGAAAGGGACAGCTGTACATCACCAGATTATAGTGATAAATGCTTGTACAACACGAGGCTGAAGTGAGATAATCTGGAGTCACATGAAACTGCAGGTTTTACAAGAGTGTGTTCTTCTTTATGGTGACCTCATTTCTCATTCCATCAACTGAAAGTCTTATTGCGATGGAAGAGTGTTGATGTGTGCAGACCTGATCAATTGGAAGTACACAGTAAGTTACAACTTTCATCTGTCACCGATTCTTCAAACATGCAGATCTGCAACAAGACTGAATATAAGTCATCTGAGAGGTCATGTATGGAAAGTTAGAAATATTATTGACAACGAGGAAGCACAAAGAGATGGCAATCCTCTGTGAAGATGAAGCAATCATCACGTATGCATGAATGAATGAATGTATGTATGTATGTATGTATGTCTCTTCTATTTTTTTAATTATTACAAATCTTCCACTGAGAAGGGAGCCGGTTTCCAACAAAGAGACAAGGCTCCATCTTTGGGATGTAGTTAACAGACAAATTCACATTTGGAACTTGAGAAAAGTCTTGCATATCTTTACTGTTCTACTCACAGATTGCACTTGTCATGTATGAATTAGCTGGTCAATTTCGCTTTCTGAAAATCCTGGTTTATCCAGATTCTCCTTTAAGCATTTACTAACAAAACCTAGTGCTCCTATTATTATTGGTATCAATATGAATTCATAGTCTGGATATAGAAGCTGGAGGTTTCAAAGCAGTTGTCCATAGATATCCTCTTTTTCTTTGCTTTTCAAAGAGATATTTATATCTGTAGGGCAGCTGACATCTGTGATGGTACATACCTTTGTCCCAAACAACAATATCCAGCATATTATCTTTACATTTGAGAGAAATTTTGATGGGAATATTCCACCAGTATTCCTTGAGCTGGTATATTCTATAACAAGATTTTCTAAGTTTATTTCAAGGCAGTCTTTTTTGTGGATGGATTTGTAAAATGTTTTTTGTTTGTATGTATGTATGTATGAATGAGGAGTTGCTGACCCTAATCCTACTATCTCTAGGGATCCTCCCGGACATTGGAGATTACCTATTTCCCACACACTCTTAGTGTTTATTGCACTAGTTCATTGAGAGCCATCATAGCAGCATTAAAGATTCATAGGCAATTCAAGGCACTGAAGTTTTTAATATTTATTGACAGGACGCCATAACATATCTAGATCAGAATTAGGCCCCTAGATCTATGTGACTTGGACAACTGCTCATGGCGTCCAGATAGTTGCACTGAGTGCATCTGCCACATACTAAGTCTGCTTTCTCTCTCATCCTGCTATGCTGCCTATGCTTCCACTGCACATCTTGTGTATCCATAGTTTTCACTGGATACACTGTATCAAATTTCAACCCACTCTTTTTCTACATATTGACCAAGGTCATTTCCTTGATATTAGCAAGGTTTTGGCTGTTTTCCTACTTACTAAGACTTTATTAAGTTAACTTTAAGGCCTTTTTATTCTAGCTTTTGCTTCCATGCCCAGATATTTTTTTCTAATTCTACTACAAATTCAGCTATAAGAATAAGGTGATCAGCATATAAGAGTTACCAGGGGCACCTAACCTTAAACTCCTCCGATACTGGCAGGAGGACTATGATAAATAGAAGGAAACTGAGCATTGGACCTTGGTAGACACTTAACTGCACACTAAATTCATCACTGTGCTCATTGCTAACTGTCACCTTGCTAACAACATCCCTATACATGAATTGCATGGTTCTCACAAGCCATTCGTCTGCTCCTAGCTTTCTCAGCAATAACCAGATCACAGAGTGAAGATTTCAGATGAAAGCTTTCTCCATATGCCAGATACAGCAGCTTACTGGCTTACTCTTAGATACTTCTCCTGAAATTATCTCACTAGAAAGATGGCATCAGTAGTACTTCTTGGTAACAACTGAATTGCATCTCTTCCAAATTAATTCTCTCCATAACTAAGTGATCTAGAATTCTTTCTGCTATTTTTCATAACCTGGTCTAGCAATTTGATACCCCTATAATTACCTCTCTCTAAAATGTCACCTTTGCCCTACAAACAGTTGATTCTGCTACACCAGTCACTAAATATGATGCCTTCCTGTACAAACTGAATGATTATAAGAGTAACTAGTCCATATACTCCATCAGGTATTTTAAGCACCTCAGCATTAATTCCTGATGGACCAGATGCTTTCCATACTTTCACAGCCTTACAAGTAAAATTTGATGGATCTCAAGAATGATTTCAATATGTTGTGTACAATGTTTGCAAAGTCTTGTTGCAGGAATTTGTCACTCAAATTTCACTTTAGGTTTCATAACCATTTTTATGAAGTTTATCTTTTTTCTGATCTGTAGGTGTGTAAACTGAAATAACTTGCTCAGAATGTCCATAAGCTAAGGTTTTCAAATTCTATATTTAGACTACATTTCTTTCATTACTTGTCTCTAGTTGTTACTCATAAACTTACTAAATTTCTAAACTTGCTTGGGGTATATTATCTCAAGATTTTAATATCACTGCTCTCATTTTCTTAATTTTTGAAATATCACATAACTCTGTGTACTCTAGGAAATCTACCTCAATATATTCTGTCTGATCTGAGCAAGTATGGAAAAGTGGCTGTTAAAATTATGATGATCATACACACACATACGCACACACACAAACAAACACACACACAAACAGTAGCATGTGTATGCGATGAGAAATTCAGAGAATGAAGCTTTTTTTGAAACTATTGTGCAATGCCATGATTAAGAAACAAACACACACACACACACACACACACACACACATATAAATTAATGAGAATATTTTTATAAATAAACATTAAAGCCCCAAGTGAGTGATATATTTTTAGAAATTAAGAAAATCCTGAACGTAGGAGAATAGCTGTGAAAACAGCTATTCTCCTATGTTCAAAATTACATGTGTGTATGTGTGAGAGACTTTTCATTTTATGTCTACCAAATCCACCTCACAAGGCTTTGGTTAACTCAGGGCTATAGTAGAAGAGACTTGCCCAAGGTGACACATGGTAGAACTGAATCTGAAACCATGTGGATGGGAAGCAAACTTCTCAAACACAGTCATACCTGCATCTTACATGCGTGTGTGTGTGCATGCGTGTCTGTAAGTGCCTTTTGCCCAGTCAGACTTGTTTGTAGAAGACATGTCAAAGGAGTTCATTGAGGCCAATCCTGTTACACTATGAACTGAGCACTTCTCTGGATCATTACTCAACAGTACACACTTGCACATGCACATGTATGTGTCTGTTTCTATATATCTTGTGTGTACGGTTAGATGTATGGCCACTACAATGAGTTAAAGCTCCATGTAAACAATCATTATCCATTCAGCTTCCAGTACGGTGGTTAGTCAACCATTATACTTAACAGTGTTGCTAGTTATGATATATGCAGAGCAACATTAAGTGCATATACAGAGCAACATTAAGATAAACACATTGCAGTAGTTCAGACTTAGCATTGGATGTTCTAAGTGCATTTTGGTTGCCTACCCTGATGATCCATTGCAGTTATGCATCCAAATGCATTTGAAACATTCAGTGTTGAGTTTCAGACAAAAGCAATGCTGAAATCATCATCATCATCGTTTAACGTCTGTTTTCCATGGGTTGGATGGTTTGACTTAGGTCTGGAAAACCAGCGGCTGCACCAGGTTCCAACCTGATCTGGCAAGGTTTCTACAGCTGGATGCCCTTCCTAATACCAACGACTCCGAGCGTGTAGTGGGTGCTTTTTATGTGCCACTGGAATGGGAACCAATCAGGTGGGCCTGGCATCGATCACATTCGGATAGTGCTTTTTTTATGTGCCACCAACATGAGAGACAGTCAGAGGGCACTGTAATTGGCCATGCTTGGTTGGTGCTTTTTACATACCACCAGCATGGGAGCCAGTCAGGCAGACCTGGCATTGATCACGTTTGGATGGTGCTTTTTGCATGCCACCATCATGAGAGCCAGTCAGGGGGCACTAGCAT
>NC_068985.1:44333134-44345371 GCF_001194135.2 Octopus bimaculoides
CATGCATACCAGTCTCCCCTCTCCATGCCACTGATGTCATCCAAGGGAAAGGCAAAGGCCAATACAGCTTGACACCTGTGATGCCGCAATTCATTTCTACAGCTGAATAAACTGAAGCAACACACCGCCTGGTTCAGGAATTGAACTCACTATCTCATGATTGTGAGCCTGACGCTCTAATCACTGCACCACACACACAATAGGTTTCTTTCAGTTTCCATCTACCAGATCCACTCATAAGGCTTTGGTTGGCCTGGGTCTATAGTAGAAGACACTTGCCCAGTTCCACATGGTTGGGAAGCAAACTTCTTAACACACAAGCATGCTCGCATCTACAACATAATTTATCTCTGTTATTAAGACAGAAGCTTCTACATGATGCTGATGTTTCTCAAAGAGAATTATTTCTTAGCATTCTTGGGTTGCTGGACAGCATATTGATTTTGCAGTTCCCTCCAATTCTTGCTTATTACTCCAACAGTAAAATAACCATGACAGAATTGCTAATCAATCTGTACTTGAGTATTTTCATTCAAATATACCCATGTTTATTAATTGTTATTGTTGCTTAGTCCCATGTCAGTTCTGATTCAATAGAGTTCTACTCAAAGACATTTCAACTGTGACCATCCTGTCTAATTAGGAATGCCTAGAAGTGCAAAGTTTAATACGTCCTTCCATCTTTGCTTTTAAGATGGTAGGATGTGATTTGAGATATATTTGACTGCTATTTCTAGAATCAGCTCCATCAGCTCATAAATCATTATTTTTATACAGCTACTAATAATGGTAAGCACTTTAATAATTATATGACTTTCACAAAGAAAAGTTCAGTAACGAGATAACAAAAATTCTGATGTTTTTGGTTCTATTACTCACCCTCTGCCTCTTTTTTATTATTTTTTTTTTCTGTGATAAAAGTCAACAGATTGCATTAGCATATTTTGTCCTTCTAAATCATTAATTCCAAAAGAACAAAGCCCTTATTGGAAATGGCATCTGGGTCTATGCTACATAATTAAACTCAACAACACTTCAGCTATCCTTGTAATTTCACCAACGACATTTATCTTGGCATCTAATTAACAAATACTCTTTATTCATTTAATATTTTAAATATATGTTTATAAATTCCATAGATTTGTGTATGCTATTATTTTCCAGAAGTTATTTACCAAATACAGATAACTTACAGACCAGTAATTCCTAAATTATCTGATTGGAGCAAAATGCTGTTGTCGTTGTTATTATCCACCATACTAATGGCAGCACCAATACCACAGTTGTGTCAGATTATTATCACATTTGCAAAGACAGATGGTTTCACAGATCTGATTTGTAAAAACATTCTTCACTGTTGGAACATTAGAAAGTGGTGCAGTATCTATAAACAGAAACGTTACAGTAATTAGTCACATGCCTCTCAGTCTTAGGTTCAAATCTCACCAGAACTAAACTGGTCTTCCCTCCCTGCAGAATGTTTTTGTTGTTATTTAACCCCAAGTCAGTCCTGATCCAGAAGACCTATGATCTGTGACCATCCTGTCTTATTTTTAAGATTATATATTATCAATGTATTCTTCTTTTATAAAGACAATACAGAGTTGCTTGTTTTTTTCTGCTGGGAAGAAGGTAGATTTGGCTGCTAGGTCTAGCTGTTCAAGCAACCATGTAGACATTCTTTTGCTGGCTTATCCCTTTGGGAATTTTTGCTGTTTAGCCACAGGTAAAATCTATCCAATTAGACCAATGATCAAAGGTATTCCAACAATGACTCTTCTGTCTTTTGAAACAATTTATGAACTACAGTCTAATCATGTATTCTTTATTATCTTGAAGATGGTACTGCATGAGTTGAGGGAAATTTAGCTATTATTTCTAACAAATTAAGTGGCCACATAGAGGCATGCTTAGTAGCACATCCTACCTGGGATTGATAAAATAAGTACCAGTCAAATGCTTGGTCTGATTAACTGACCTCATATTTCCCTTTGTGCCAATGTATAACAGTACATTAATATGAATGGTTGTTGTTGTTGTTGGCACTCCGTCGAGGGTTGCAGTTGATCCGATCAACGGAACAGCCTGCTTGTGAAATTAACGTGAAAGTGGCTGAGCAATCCACAAACACGTGTACCCTTAACGTAGTTCTCGGGGATATTCAGCATGACACAGTGTGACAAGGCTGACCCTTTGAATTACAGGCACAACAGAAACAGGAAGAAAGAGTGAGAGAAAGTTGTGGTGAAAGAGTACAGCAGGGTTCGGCACCATCCCCTGCCGGAGCCTCGTGGAGCTTTAGGTGTTTTCGCTCAATAAACACTCACAACGCCTGGTCTGGGAATCGAAACCGTGATCCTATGACCGCAAGTCTGCTGCCCTAACCACTGGGCCATTGCACCTCCACAATATGAATGGTACATTCTAAGAATACTATATTAAAATATTTTGGAATATTATATTTTGTATCAGAAATTACAGTTTGTTTTGTTGTAAAACCATTTTGGAACTTTCATCTCCAAACAACCAGAGTTTAAATTTTGAACATTCACAGACAACATTATTCCCTCCAGTTCATAACAAAAACACAGTTGTTTATTATCTTTGGCTCCTGTTACAGCTTGTTTATTACAGAGCTTCTCTGGTTTATCTTGTATACGGGAACTATATAGCTTTGCGGGAATTGAAAACCAGAGGAATATTGACACAGGAATCTACAAAAGATCTGGCAAGATAGAAAGAACAAAAGGAAATATGAAAGAGAAAATAGGGCAAGAGAGAGAGAAAGGGAAAATGGAGTAAGAGAAGAGGGAGATGGGTAGTTAGGCAGTTAGATAGACAGAAAGGTAATTTGATATATATATATATATAGGAAGATAGATAGAAAGATAAATATGAATAGAGGGAGAGAGAGAGAGAGAGAGAGAGAGAGAGAGAGAGAGAGAGAGAGAGAGAGAGAAAGAGAGAGAGAGAGCTGTAGAGAGGCAATATTGCATGCAATTTGTCTAATTCATAGAAAGGACATAAGCAAAGTAAGGTTAATTGATTGTGTGAGAACAATATTAATGTAGATATACTAGGTCAAGTGTTTGACCTCTTTTAGTGATCAGAGATATCCATTTATGGGCAAGTTGTGTTAATTACTTAAGAGGGAGGAGAAATGGCAGTTGAGAAGATTCCACTACATATCTGGGCATTATTTATTAGTGGAGCTAGAAAGGTGGTGAGCCGGCAGAACTGTTAGCATGCCAGACAAAATGCTTAGCAACATCTCATCCATCTTTAAGTTTTGAGTTCAAATTCTGCCGAGATTGACTTTGCATTTCATCTTTTTGGGGTTTGATAAAATAAGTACCAGTTGAACATTGGAGTCGATGTAATCAACTTAACCCATAGCTGAACATTGCTGGCTCTGTGCCAAAATTTGAAATTACTACTAATGGAGTAAGAGAAACAGTGAACTGGCAGAATTGTTACCATGCCAGACAAAATGCTTGACAGCATTTCTTTTGGCGTTTTTTGATCTGAGTTCAAATGCTGCAGTGATTGACTTTCTGTTTCATCCTTCCAGGGTTGATAAAGTATCAGTTGACCACTGGGGTTGTTGGTATCAACTAATTCTCTCTCCTCACAATTGTTGAACTTGAGCCAAATTTTGAAATCCTTAGTATTGGGTTGGTGTATAATTATTGCGGCTTTTTTTTCAACAAATTTTATTCAACAAAAACAATAACAATATTTAACAAAAACATCTTTAAATGATGGTCTGACCATCTGCCAAGCAAATAGGAAGCAGTAATTGAGGTAGATGGTGAATATGCTCTGGAATAATCATTTAAGAATGTTTTTGTTACATGTTGTCATTGTTTTTGTTGGATAAAATTTGTTGAAAAAAAGTCACAATAACTATGCACCAACCCAATAGTTGAGAGGGTAAGGAATGAAAAGGTGCTGAGAAGTTTCCAGGACACAATGACCAAGTGGCAGATATGGTTCACTGGCCATGTGCTTTGACTGCCATACAGCATTAAAGAACATGTGCACACAAACACATCAGTTTATAAACAGTTGCTGAAGTGCCAGACCCAGGGTTTTACTTCAACTATCAGAGTCTTGGAAAGCAACATTAGGAATCTATAAATCAAGGAAGCTATTTTAATAAATTTTAACCTTTGTTAACAGACAAGAACTATATGAGGCAGACTAATTACTATAACACCAGTCTTCATATGTCACTATCCTCTCCCATATATCTGAGGAAAGATAATAGCTCTATAACATCTCTCAATTCTCCATGTGTCCTGATGAAGGGGTACTACCCCCAAATATCAAAGAAATACAAGGTAAAAGATTAAATGTTTCTATTTCAGTATTTCATCTGTTTTGCATTGTTCTAGCCTTTTAACAACTCTTAATCAAATTTAATATCACACAATGCTTCACTCAGTCTTGGTATAAATTTGCTTCTAAGTAGCCTTGTCGTTGACCTCAAAAATTTGTTTTTCCCTAAAAGACAAGTGCCCAAAACACTGGATTTATCACTTTTTGTGGCAAATTAATTCATTGTAATTTATTTCATCTATGAACTTTATATAATAAAAAATAAAATGAAAAAAAAAAAAGCAAGAGAAAGAAAGTCATCATTTGTCATTGTCAAAATGATGGCAAGATAAGGTGAAGAATACCATTTCAGGTATTTTAATTTTTGAATCTTCCGTTTAGTGGATTCTCTCTAGATGATTCTGATAACAGCGACAGCAGTAAGGTTAATGGAATTGTGATTATCACATAATAATCAACAAAAGAAAGGTATACAACAAAAACATGATCATTGAGTGAAGTCACTCGATACCACTGAGATGCCGATAATGGTTACAGATATAATATTAGAAAACAACATAACAGTTGCCACTGTCAGTTTGTCATAAGCAAGAACGTGGTGTATGAAACAGTGCAGAGAAGCCAAACATGTTCAAATTTAATGTATAGTTTGGAAAATTAGACAATATGGTGGAGGAATTCTATTACAATTGAATATTGGTTTCTATCTTTTCCTGACAGAAGCCGCTTCAATTAAATGAAAACATACTTAGGAAAATAGGACTGATATCAGCTTATAGCACAATCTGCTTGTCTTTTGCGGTTCATACACATGCACATACCTTGGTAGAAATGTTTTTTTTTTCTTATTCAGTTAAAGTAGTTACTACTGAAGTTATATAATTTATTGCTCTCTCTTAAAGAATTGGCAGACATATGAATGACTATGCTTCACTGAAGAAGTTTAATAAGGCAGAAATATGTCTGGAATTGTAACTCCTGTCTGTAGAATAGATTATTCTTCACTTCACTGATTGTTTACTTCCAATTCTAATTTAAGTGAGACATTGATGCATCAATTCATTTCTTAATGGGCAGTTATTCTCAACCTTTTTGACTCTGTGGCAAATTGGAGTTTAATAAAATGTAAGGCAATACAGAAACTGTTAAGTCTTTACTTGGTTTTTTTAATTTTTATTTTTTACTTGTTTCAGTCATTAGACTGCAGCCATGCTGGGGCACTGCTTTGAAGAAATTTATAGTCAAATGTATCGACTCCAGTACTTTCCAGTACCTTTTTTTGTTTCAAGCCTGTTACTTATGCAATTGATCTCTTTTGCCGAAACACTAAAATATGGGGACATAAACACACCAACATCGGTTGTCAAGTGGTGGAGGCAAGGATAAACACAGACACACATATATAGACATACACACACACACACACACACACACACACACACACACACACACACACATATAACAGGCTTCTTTCAATTTCTGTCTACGAAATCCACTCATAAGGCTTTAGTTGGTCTGAGGCTATAGTAGAAGACACTTGCCCAAGGTGCCACACAGTGGGACTGAACCTGGAACCATGTGGTTGGGAAGCAAGCTTCTTAACATACAGCCACAACTGCACCTGGCTGTTTAATATTGCAGCCATATTTCCGTTGCCCCACTCTCAACAAAAAATGCCATATTGATTTTTAACTGGCTGTAGAAATGGCTGACCAATGCTTTGCGAGGAGGAAACTCTGAAGAAATCCATTGCATGTGTAGGTGTGTATCATTATGTTTGCTGTTGCATTAATGCTATTTGAAAAATCTGCATTTCATGTCTTGTAACTTAGTGGGGTAATTAAAGAGAGAACACTTATATAAGAAACCAGACTTTAAAATGAGTGCTAAGATCAATACGATGGACAATACTTCAAGGTATTGCCCCGATATGGTTGTAGATCAGTGACTGAAACCAGTAAAAGCATAAGAGAGATGAGAAAACGACGAAGATACAAACATTGTTGGAAGAAAAGACGACAATGCAGATAACAATAGAAGTGTTTTAGAGAATCATTAAAACAACAACAAAAACAACAACAATAACATCATCCTCAAGAAGTACAACAATTGCCACAACACTACCAGCTACTACCACAACCACCACCATCACCATCACCACCACCACAATAACAACTACCAGAACGATACCTACAGCAGCCAGAACCATTATACCAATGAAAGTTTTATTGCTTTCCTGTTTGGTTTCTGAGTTTTTTTCTCTCTCTCAAACATAAAAAGGTGGAATCTATTTGCTAATTTTTCAATCGGAATTTTCTACCACCTCCAGCTGTACAGTTATTTCTTTTTAGCCTTCTATTTTATTCTTTTTTCCCCCTGCCACTTTGACTGATCAATGATCAATGAATCAGTAATAATATAAACATATGAATAAAAATAGATAAGTGAATATATTTTCGAATAAAATATTTAGAATACAGAGAAAGAAAGAAAGAAAGAAAGAAAAAGGACAAAAAATAAATAAATGATAAGTGAAGAAATATATTAGAAAGAAATAAACATGGTTTTTCTTTTTTGCAAACAATAAAAGCAATCAAATAATCAATTAAATAAATGAATACATAAGGAAAAATATAATAAGATAGAAATTAGGAAAAAAAATTGCATAAATTTTAAATACATATAAATATATTACAGCAATGTTTAGATATATTATGTGTTGTGTTTGTTTAGTTCCTTAACTTAAAGGAGAGAT
The DNA here is from genome assembly GCF_001194135.2 of Octopus bimaculoides. Taxonomy (NCBI): domain Eukaryota; kingdom Metazoa; phylum Mollusca; class Cephalopoda; order Octopoda; family Octopodidae; genus Octopus; species Octopus bimaculoides. Next base: position 44,340,231 of record NC_068985.1, read on the forward strand.
AGGAGTATTCATAAACCTTAGAGTCCCTTTGAGTATGGTGAGATTATTGCTTGTGTTTTGATCTTACAAATCTATGTTCAAAGATGTTGAGATTGCTTGACACACAGTAGGGTAATATTATTCAATGTGTGCTTCCTTTAGAAGACAGTAATGTGTCATATGAAGACAATTTAGCTGCTATTTGTAGCAGGTTGGGTGACTACATAGAGGCTCCTTTATTGGCATCCCTTTTGTGGGTTGAAAGCAATACTGTATAGTGGGTTGGGAGAGATTTCTAGGAAGAACCAGTTCTAGGTGGTGAGAAGACATAGGAGAAATGACAAGAAGAGAGAGTTGGAGAGAACATGATGTAGATGAGATAGAGGTAATAAATGGCTTATTAATCTAAATAAATAGGAGCATTGATGGGCAGGTAATCTCATGTAAAGGACTGATAGCTGGCAGTCAAAAATTAGTCTTTGATTCCAAACAGAAAGATGACAGGAGGAGGGTGGGGTGGTCAAAAGGAAGACAGAAAAGAAACATACACTGCAAGGAACTGAAGTCCTGTAACATCAATTAGATGAAATAAGAAGAACTGGTAAGAGAACATCTAACAGAATGAATAGTTTGGGAAAAACAGAAAGAACTGATTATCCCAAAAACAAAAAATGAATGACAGAATGTGCGGCTGACTCTGGTCATCTGAATTTCCCAATGTCCACTACTTGTGTCCAGTATGGAAAGAACTGTGTATCAAGCCTTGAGCTATTCAGCCAGCAGTGGCTCTACAACAGATAAGGGCTTAAGGGCTAGTGATATGAATGTATCTGACTATAAAACAATGCCTGAATAACATGCATTCACCTAATCCATATTAACATGGAAGAACAAATATGTATAACGCATTTTATTCCCTGCTCCCCCAAAAGAAAGGTTTAATGTAGTTTAACACAGTTTATAAAGCCTACACTGTGGAAAGTAACCAAAAGTGAATACATTATGTTATTCTCTTTGCACAGAGAAAAATTTAAGCATGAATGGAAGGAAGTTGTGGAAGAGGGTGACTCAGGAGCACATGGGACAAAATACTTAAAACACTGAACCTTATGAAGATGACAGAAGTCTGAGATATATGGCATATTACTGTAATCAAGAAGTCCCACCCACCACAACAGAATTGAGATCACAAAATTTAGGTGCCATGTAAAAACCATTGGTGTGGGTGCTGGTGCCATGTAAAAAGCACCCAGTACACTCTGTAAAGTGATTGGCATTAGGAAGGGCATCCAATTGTAGAAACCAAGCCAAAACAGACTATGGAACATGGTGCAGACCCTGGACTTGCCAGTTCCTGTGAAGCCTTCCAACACATGCCAGCATGAACAGCGGATGTTAGATGATGATGATGATGATGATGATGAATGTAGGTATGAGTGTGTATACTGTTCATTAATTTTCATATAAAACCCTAATTATTTGTTAATTATCATGAACCGTAGGTATACAATGATAGATTACTACAAACGGTGTACAACAGAACCACACCAGAATGGAAACCTGAGGAACATCATTTCGTTTTTATCCTGATTTTAAAAATGTTACATGAGAGCAGCCTTGGGTTTTTGTCTTTCATTACCAAATTTCTTCAAAAGCACTTTTATGATACGAATTCCAAAAAAACTAGAATATCATATTCCTTGACCTCTTTCAAGACCTCATTTTTTTTTTACAATAGCAATGGCACAGTAAGAAAGAAACTAATATATCTTGTGTTTATTGGATTGTTTGAAAATATTTTATAGAGCAGATCTTTTTTAGCAAAACTGCTCTAAAGAACATAATAATAATAATAATAATAATAATAATAATAATAATAATAATAATAATAATAATAATAATAATAAATCAAGCAAAAATGTGAAATTTTTTGGAGTCGTGATTCTGGTAGATTATAATCAAGTTATTCAGAAATATTTCCAAAATTGCACGCAGTAACGATGTAATTGATATGAAAAATCTCACTTAATACAATTCAAACATAAAATTATTGACTCCATTCTTCTGCTCTTATTCAACAGAACCATCTCTTCAAAAATGATGTATATGAAGTTGCATGGACTTACACACACACACACACACACACACACTCACTTTATACTATATGGGCAAATGTTAGTAAATGTATTTTTCATATACAATTTGAAAAATTGCATCAAATTGTATTAATGTACATCTCAGCATAATTGATTTAAACAAGTACAATTAATAATTTCAAAATAATTTTATTTAAAAATAAAAACTATGACAAGACACAATTGAACATTATTATTAATTGTAAGAAATTATATAGTTGTTGTTTAGCCCAAGGAAGACTTGATCAAACTGATCTAAGATCAAAGCAAGTCCAGCCATGACCGTTCCATCTGACTACTAGACATAGCACAACTAGGACTACATTATGCAACTGTAACCTTTTTCTTTATATTAAAGCTAGTTGAGAGAGATTTGAGGGTTATTTGGCTGTTATTTCTAGCTGATCAATTGATCATGTAGAGGTTCTTGCTTATCTGTATATTAGAATTTAAGACAAGAAATAAGTCTACAGAAAAATCTCACTAAATGGAGCACCAACATCTTGATAACTCCCCCCCACACACACTTCTTTCCTCAATTTTTGTCTTCCCTTCTCTCCTACTTTTTCTTTCCCCTTCTTACCTTCCTTTTCTCCACCTCCCTCAACCTTTCTATATCCTCTCTTCCTGTCTCCTTTTCCTTTCTTCTCTTTCTTCCTGTCTCATCTCGTTCTTTTCTCTTCCTTTGTTTCTTTCTCCATCACACACACACACACAAAGGGGTGAATAACATGTGGTAAGCTACAAGTAACCTGATCTGGTATCAATTCCCACCTGAGGCTAATTTAGTTTGCCTTATGTCATCTCTTGCCCACAGCTCCAGCTGTAATCAATAACTGAAGGAAGCTGATTGTTCTCAATTTAACTAATTATGCTTGACACACAACAGATGGCAGTTTGTCTTCAGTTACTCATTTCCAAAACAGTCTAAAACTCCAAACAAAATTCATCTCTTCTTTTGAATTCATTGACCAGCATAGATTGGAGTGAGTGCCAGTATTAGCATCTACAGAGTCAACAGAAGGTTTGTTAATTCTAACTGTCATGGAGAATATAAAAAATCAGATTCTTTATACCTCATGGGAGCTGAACTTACCAATGTAACCATTACCAGTTCCTTTCAATTCCGTATTTCACTCTATATTAGCACCGGCAATCTTGATTATTGATGACCAGTCCAGATTTCACTTTCACATTATCTGGGTGACAGTGTTCCCTTGGGTGTGTTGTGATTTCACCAAAGGACAGCAAGTGTCAAGGGAGTTGTAGGGGGAGTCAAGAGAAGTTGTGAATTTTTCCTAGCAATAAAATATTTAATCGAAACACTGTACTTATATTTTAAGTACATGCAAAAAAGACCAAACTTTTTAGGGCAGTGGATGGATTGGCAAGATTGTTTGAGCTTTAGACAAGATGCTTTGTTATATCTGTTCCAGTTTTTTGCATTCTGAGTTCCTTTCTGCCTCTTATCACCTGCTTTGTTGAGGTAGGAAAAATGGCAGGATTGAAACCCAGCTAATGATGGTAGCTTTTTCACGTCATAATTTGGATTAATATGCATGAATATGGAACTTGCAGTGAAGTGGGACAAACACAAACAAGAGCTGAGTGCTTTAGGAAACCATGGTTACAGGCAAAAAGAGAAGCGCTGTCCTGTTAACTTCATGGTTGAATGGTTATCATTTAAACATCACGTCAAATGCAGAACTTGAAATAAAAATAAATTCTTCTTTGAAAACAATTACTAAAATTTGCAAAAATATCAAACATTGTAAGGTTTTATTAAAGAAATCATCAAGAAAAAGAATATTTAAACCTTTTCTAACTGTATTTCTGCTGAAATACACTGTCTTTGCTTCAATAAATTTTAAAAATAATGATGAATTTATTAAAATAACCTTGTCATAATTAAACTGGTGTTTGGAATATAAATTAATATGAAATTTTGATGTAAAGTTTTAATTTGGATAATTTTAAAACGAAGTTTGTATCATTGAAGGCTGGCATCAAAAGGGTTAATTTGATTTCTAAATCAATCTATCTCAGCATTTAAAAAATTTTGTCTGTCTGTCTGATTGTCTCTTGTAGGATTTAAAACTTAGTCTTTGTCCTGTTTAGCATCTGATTCTAAAAACTGTCACCTGCTGTTAGTTTCGCATACCTGTGGAAATAGTTGAACTCACAATGAAGAACACAGAAGTTATAATTTATTTATTTTTTCTTTTAAATTTAATCATTTAGTCAGAGACAGAAAGACTTGCAAGACCTGATGGGAGGAAGGACTCTTTAGACCAAAGATTAGGCCTGAATATTAGCAACAGAGTGGACTCCACTCAGGACACTGCAAAACAAATGTTATAGTGATAAACCAAGAGGCAGATTAAGTCTACCATCTATGAACAGGAACAGTCCTTTTGAAGATATTCCACACAGTTTCTGCCTACTAAATTTTATGAGCAATGCTTTGGTTGACTCAGGTCTAAGATAGTAGGCGTTTTCCAAGGTGGGATTGAACCTGAAATCATGAGTTGTAAAGTAAACTTCTTAAGCTTAAGATAGATATTAAATTGGCAGAGTCATTAGAGAATCTGACAGAATGCTTTGCAGTATTTGTTGCATATAAACTGTGCTTTGAGCTTGAATCCTGTGATAGTCAACTTTTGCCTTTCATCTTTACGGAGGTCAATAAAAAATACCAATCTAAAGAAGCAGATTGGCAGAACTATAAAGACATTACATCAGACACCTTGTGCATCATGAGTTCAAATTCCACTGTGACCTACTTGGGCGCCTGAGGTATTAAAGCACTGAATAGACTGCCATGTGAATGTTGTTCTTAGTCTTTATGGCCCGAGTTTAAAACTTGCCAAGATCAGTTTCACCTTTCCTCCTCTTTGGAGGTTAATAAAGTATTAGCCAAGAACAGTGGACGGAGCATCAGAAAAGATACTGGAATAACCTGTTGCTTGGTTTAACACCATCATCTGGCACCCTGGGTGTTTTTAAGGAGTCCACATTGTTACAAGC
>NC_068985.1:44346970-44354455 GCF_001194135.2 Octopus bimaculoides
TATATATATAAGTTTTGTTTTGTTGCATTCTTATCAGTTCAAAATTCATTCTTGGTTTCAATTATTGGATGATGTTTGATGTATTTCTTCTGGTTTTAATGTTAATACAATAACCTCCTTCGGATTCAGCAGTTTTGATAGGTTATATATATACATATATATATATATATATATATATAGGGGTGGGATGAGGGAGAAAGAGCACTAAGCTGTACTGTGTGTGTGTGTGTGTGATTGAGTAATCAGATAGCAAGAGAGAGTAATAGTGACAGATAAATAAGGCAAAGGATTTTGATGTTCTCTGGTTTCTCTGGACAGGTTATCTAAATAACTTCTTTGTAGGTAGAGATAGTTTATGAGCTGAGCTGTCTAAGTATTAGTAACAGTATTAGAAATAATGAGAGAGAGAGAGAGAGAGAGAGAGGAATACTAGAAATAGCAACAGAGAGAAAATAAGAGAACATGAGAAATAAAAGAGAGGACTATTAAAGATAATAATAAAAGAGGGGGAAGAGGGTGAAAGATATAAAGAGAGTAAGTGAAAGTGAACAGCTTGTGAAAGATGAAATGAACAGAAGAAAGCTAGACAAAGATATTGAAAGAGAAGGAAAGATAGAACAAGTATACACTACAGCAAAAGAAGAACATTCTGAAACTCACATAAAACAAACACACACACACACACATAAACACACCTAAATTCTATAGTTCTTCAGAAAGAATAGTTTCCCTTCTTTACATCTCTTGGATGGCGGGAAGCTAGTTGAGATTCCAATGATACTCAAAACCATTTACCAGATTGAATGTCAGTCAGCTTACATAAATTGGTAATTAGAAATTTGGACTAAAAAGATCCAAGGAATTCTAAAAGCAAGATAAAGGGCTGTTGTTTTATGCTATGCAAGTTAGCGATTTAATATATTTGCATGGTTAAGTGTTGTGGTGGACAGTTGGTATGCAAGTACATACTTCATCTATTAAATATATCAAAAAGTGTCTTCTTTGCAGATAATATTAATATACAGAGATGATGTACTTTATCTCTCACCCTTCTCCTCTCCTTTGTTATCTATCATAGCTTCTAGACTAATTACATTCCACCGGATGAAGTATTTTCTTTGCTTCACATCTCAATAAAAGATTTTCTCAGCTTTATATTCATTAATTCAAATGAAAGCAAATTTTGCTCAGCCAGTTTTCCAGCCCATCTTCAGGTGATATAAATTTATTTTTGCTTTCAGCTCTAGAAAATTTGTTTATTTATATCTTGAGTAAGAAAATTTAATTAACGATTAAATATTGTTAATTAAATATCAGGTCATCCCATAAGTTATGTCCGATTTTACCTTTTCTAAAATTGAATGAAATTTAATAGTATTTTATAATGTCTAATGGAATTAAAAATTATTTTTATGCATTTGTGTACATTTAAACTAATTAAATATTATTTTACAGAACAATAGAATTAAAATTTCTTTGATTAAAACCCTTTCTAACATGGAAATATCTAAAGAGCATTTCAGGCACATAAAGTTTTATGAGTACAAAAAAGGAAACTCTGTAGTCGAAGCGACTTGAAACATACACTCAGTTTATGGGAAAGAATGCTTAAATGAAAGAACTTGCAGAAGATGGTTTGCAAAATTTAGAAGTGGAGATTTCAGCCTTGAAGATGAAAATTGAACAGGACGTCCAGTTCAGTTTAATGATAAGCTCCTTGAGGCATTACTTGAAGAAAATCCTGCATTATCAGTTGAAGAATTGGTAATAAAGCTTAGTTCAAACCATACAACTGTTCATTGTCATCTTCAACAACTTGGAAAGGTTCCTAAACTTGGAAAATGGGTGCCTCATGAATTGTCCAAAAGCAACTGCAAATCCCGAGTTGACATCTGCTCTTCTCTCCATTCTCACAAACTCATTTTTACCCTTTTTGGATAGACATATGACTGGTGATGTAAAATGGATCTTCTATCGAAATGTTAAACATCGTAAACAGTGGCTTGGTAAAAGGGAAAAATCTCAACCACAACTAAGAAGGGAACTTCATGGGAAAAAGGTTCTTCTCTCTATCTGGTGGGATTGCAAAGGAGTAATTCACTTTGAATTGCTACTACCCAATGCAGCAATCAATGTTCAAGTCTACTGTTAGCAATTAAAGCATTTGAACCAAGCTTTGAAGAAAAAAAGACCCGCTTTAGTGATTCGAAAAGGAGTGATGTTTCATCAGGACAATGAGCGACCCCACACTGCAAAGCTCACATCACAGAAAATCGAAGAGCTTGGTTAGGAAAAAATTCCTCATCCACCTTATTCTCTTGACCTTGCTCCTTCAGACTACTATTTGTTTCAGAGTTTACAGAATCATTTGTGGGATATAACTTTCGCAAGCCAGGAGGAGGTCGAAACTGACATTTCAGAGTTCTTCACTTTGAAACTAAAGAGTTTTACATCACTTTAAACTTGCTAATATAATATTTGGGATACCTTTATCTCCACTAAGTATAGATGCAGATGTGTTACCTAAGATTAAATTTGAGGATCTAATCAAAGACTTTGCAATTCAAAAAAAGTAGGAGGAAACTTTTCAAATATAAATAAAGTGGAAGTATACAAAAATAAACATTATTCTCCCTCTTACTGTTTTGTCTTGAAAAATAAAAATTTATTTTATGGTTTGTTATTGTTTATATTTTGAATTACATAATCTTTTATGGGGGCACCAAAATCTTTTAAGTGCTTAGAACCTCGATGGGTCTTAATCCGGCCCTGAGGTTTGGTGATACAAAAAGGAAAATAAAACTGAAAACATGAGTGGTAAGAAGCTTGCTTCCCAACCACATAGTTCCAGGTTCAGTCCCACTGCGTAGCACCTTGGACAAATGTCTTCTACTATAGTTGGACAGTTTGACATGAGCAGACAAGCCAGAGGACTGTGCTATGCTCTATTTGCCTGTTTTGGCATGGTTTCTATGGCTGGATGCCCTTCCTAATGCCAACCACTTTACAGAGTGTGAATTGGGGATTTTTACATGGCACCAGCATCTTTTATTAGTAATCAGCAGACTGACTTAAAAGCTGAGTCAAGTTTCATGGCTGGCCAGTAACGTATTTTTCTGCAATGTATGGATAATTTATCCTGATCACGCTATTTATAGCATTATCACACATTTGAGAAATAAATTTATTTCTGTATCTTACAATACATCTCAATGCTTCTAAAAGCAAACTTTGTTTGTTTCCTTTCATCGTAAAGTTGAATTTAACGTTAGCGTCTTATGAAGCTAAATTTATAAGTTCTAAAATTGCAGAAGAATTCGTTGCTGGGCAGTTTAGTTTAATGGTAAAACACTTGACGTGTAATCACAGAGATGTGAGTTCAAGTCTCATGGCTGACCAGTAACGTATTTTTCTGCAATGTATGGATAATTTATCCTGATCATGCCATTTATAGCATTATCACGCGTTCGAGAAATAAATTTATTTCTGTATCTTACAATAATAACAACATCGAAAAATACCTTAGGAATGAGAACCCAGGTTCGAAATTTCCCCAAGACTCCTGATGAAGGCTGGAGTGTATTTCAGCCAAAATGTTGTGTTAACAACAAACAAGATGAGGACAAATATCCATCAATTGTAAATAATGTAGATAATGTACATAACTCCTCATCTCTTAAATATAGAACTGTCTTAAATCATTCTGTGATCTATTATAATAAAAGTGAAATTCTGTCTGTCTGGGACCCCTGTATCTCAGTCTACTTTTGCTCTGCATAGACATATACCTTTTTGGAATTAGGATGATCCCAGGATTGAAAATCTGCCCTTCATTTGGTTCTTGAACATCCAGTATCAGGATCTGATTTAAAAGCATTTGGGTTGCTACTTCTGGCAGGTAAAGCTTGGCTGATTCATGCCACCTTGGTCAGCATTTGTCAGATGATGTCAGAGATAAAGGGGGAGATAAATGACATTTGCTTCTTTAATTTTTCATCGAGGTTGTTGTTGTTGGCACTCCATTGCTTATGACGTCGAGGGTTCCAGTTGATCTGATCAACAGAACAACCTGCTCGTGAAATTAACGTGCAAGTGGCTGAGCACTCCACAGACATGTGTACCCTTAACGTAGTTCTCGGGGATGTTCAGCGTGACACAGTGTGACAAGGCTGACCCTTTGAATTACAGGCACAACAGAAACAGGAAGTAAGAGTGAGAGAAAGTTGTGGTGAAAGAGTACAGCAGGGTTCGCCACCATCCCCTGCCGGAGCCTCGTGGAGCTTTTAGGTGTTTTCGCTCAATAAACACTCACAACGCCCGGTCTGGGAATCGAAACCGTGATCCTATGACCGCGAGTCCGCTGCCTTAACCACTGGGCCATTGCGCCTCCACTTTCATCGAGGTAATAACTTTGGAACAAATTGGCCAACAGCTGGAATTCAAATTGGGACTGGAACAATAGAATGATTGCATTACAGAATTAATTCTCGTCCGTATTTAACCTCTGGTCACACACCACCAGGGCATATAGTCATTATAAACGTATTATAGTCATGCTATTTAGCTCTCTTTAGTTTTGGGCCACAGACCCAATTAGCCCTCCACAGGAGCTAGCTTAAAAGTCCACACAGAGTGTGGCTTTTAAGCTAGTTAGTAATAAAGAAACATTTTTGTATATCTAGCTATATGAATTAAACTGAATTCACTTACGTCAGTTGTTCTTGAAGACATTACAAGCCACATCAACATGCGGTTGGTCTTTGACTTGCACCACTTTCTGGAGATGAGACACTAAGGCAGTGTCAAGGTCACTTGGAGAGCTCCTTTTTGGGTCGGTCAGTTGAGTCCTTAATTGTCCAATGACATCAGCTGTTGGACCATTCAGGATATAAATCTCCAACAATCTGAAAATACATCATTATAAATTAAGTTTGAAAAAGGGGATTATGGTGGGTGGCCTCTGGGGTTAAGGCTCTAGTTAATGTCTTTGTTATACAATGGCTAAAATTCTGTTATTTTTATTGGTCTGGCCTTGGCCCTTTAGAGAAATCTTGTAGCATTAAATATCTTTAATTTACCTTAGTGAAAATATAGATTATTCCCTCTGAACAATTAAGGGATTTACATTAAATTCTGAAAACATTTACAACAGAAATTTCCCCAAATATCTAAATCTGAAGAACCTTCTAGCTAGTGCAAGCTTGAGAAAGGATGGTGGAAGGTTAGGGGTGAAAGGAAGTGGGGGGATGTTTGAACGGAATAAATAAATACTAAGTAAATTGAATTTTGTTCACAGAGGAATTTGTGGAAGAAAGGAGGAGGAAAGAAAGTGAAATGAACTGGAATATACAGGTTGTATGTGTGAGAGAGGGGTAAAGGGAGGAAGGAGAGAGAGAGAGAGAGAGAGAGAGAGAAAAGCATGAGTGTGAGTAAAGATATATATATATATATATACGTAATGGGTGTATTCTCTGTTGGAAGATTAATGGAAACAATTTCCAGCCTATCAGATATCTTGAAATGTTCTTGAAGTAAAATACCGTATTCTCTATGGTATACGGCAAATTCTATAATGTTACAAAGAACTGAATGGTTCCATCATTAATGCATTTACCTATTGGAAAGCTTTTACCACAATTGCCAGATTGATGCCGTAGCTATCATCATCATCATCATCAAGTTTAAATTTTTGTTCTTGTATACAGACACGGTTTAGATGCTACAATTTATATAAAAGGCAAACCAAAGTTTGAAGAAACTAATAATGGTTAGCACCAGTGAAGTTTGTAAATTCAGAGAAGTCATTGTAGTTAAGGATGAAGGCAGTCCTGATGTTTGGTGCAGGCAGAAAGTCTCCATTAATCTTGACAGCAAAGACTAATACCACTGAAACTTTGTTTTGTTTTTACCTTCTGTACCCTGTTTTCACCCTGAGTACTAATGGTTCTGTTATCTTAGCTATAAGGTCTCCCTCTACTGACTTCTATATCTTTTGTATTCTGATTCTAACTTGATTGCTAATGGTTGTTTACTTGCTGCTCCTTAACTATTTCCTTTCTCTTCCCTGCCTTAATACCTTAGTTAAAGACAATAATCGTGACTGACATTTTAGGGTTGCTGACTTGTGGAAGTTATCTTCAAACCAGAGATGCAACTGAAATGCTTCCAACCGCATGGACTCTGAAATAAATTTACTCATAAACTAGGGTTGATAAACCAAGTGATGGATAAAGTCTGCATTCTAAAAACAAGTAATGGCCTCTTCATTGAAATTCTTCAGAGTTTTGGGTATCAAGTTCTACTCACAACACTTTGGTTAACCAAAGGTTCTAGTAAAAGTCACTTGGCCAAAAAGTTGCAGAATGAGATTGAACCTGGAAGCATTAGTTGTCAAGCAAACTTCTTAACTGCATAGCAACAAAATCGTCCCATCTACAACTATAAGCAACAACAACAACAATGACGACGCCGTGTTTGTGTGCACGTTTTTGTGTGTGCATGTGTTTGCATGCATATTTGTGTGTGTGTGTGAGTGAGTGTTTGTGTCTGTGTGTAATAGGTGCAGGCATAGATGCGTGGTTAAGGTGTTTGCTTTAAAACCAAATGGTTTTGGGTTCAAGCCAATTGTACGGCACCTTATTCAAACGTTAATGATTTAAGAGAAAGAAACACTACTGAAATGTCATCATCATCGTCATCAGTTAATATTCATCTTCCATTCTGCTATGTGTTGAATTGTGTGACAGGATCCAACAAGCAGGAGAAATGCATTCAGCCACAATGTCTGCTTTGGCATGGTTTCTATGGTTGGATGCTCTTCCTAACACCAATCACACAACAAAGTGTATCGAGTGTTTTTCTCATGTTACAGTAACAAGTGAGGTCACCAGGTAACTTTCAAATTTTGGCACAAGGCCAGCACTCTTGGGTGAAGCGTAAGTTGATTACATCGACCCCAGTGTTCAACTGGTACTTATTTTATTGACACTGAAAGGATGAAAGGCAAAGCAGACTTCAGAGAATTTAAACTCAGAATGTAGATATGGGCGAAGTGCTGCTAAGCATTTTGTCTGATGTTCTAATGATTCTGCCAGTTCACCATCTTAATAACGATTTCAAAATTTGGCATAAGGCAAGTAAGTTCGCAGAAGGGAATGAACCATTTACATTGACCCAGTGCTCAACTGGTAGTTATTTTACTGATCTTGAAAGGATGAAAAGTAAAGTTGACCTTGGTCAAATTTGAACTCAAAACTTAAAGACAGATGAAATGCTTATTTCTTTACTGCCCGCAAGGGGGCTAAACATAGAGGGGACAAACAAGGACAGACAAAGGGATTAAGTCGATTATATAGACCCCAATGCGTAACAGGTACTTATTTAATTGACCCCGAAAGGATGAAAAGGCAAAGTGGACCTCGGCGGAATTTGAACTCTGAACGTAGCGGCAGACGAAATACCGCTAAGCATTTCGCCCGGCGTGCT
>NC_068985.1:44354465-44356880 GCF_001194135.2 Octopus bimaculoides
TGAACGTAGCGGCAGACGAAATACCGCTAAGCATTTCGCCCGGCGTGCTAACGATTCTGCCAGCTCACCATCTTGCACCACTTTAATAACACATACACAAAAAAAAAAAAAAAAAATGAAATAAGAATATAATTACTGTAGTTATTACACAAAGTTATTATATACCAAAAACATGAACATACATGAAATTCTTTTTTTTCATCTTGTTTATGAAAGAAACAAAACAATGAAACAACAACATTGAGAACAAAACCACAAAAATTATGTTACCTTTGATGTGGGTGAAAATATAAATAAATAAATGAGTTACTCATCCATTTACTGGTTGGTGTCTAGTCAGTGGTGGGTAGTGGGATGGAAAATTTGTATGTGTGTATATATGTGTGTGTGTGTGTGTGTGAGAGAGAGGTATGTCCCACCTTATTACATTAGTTACTTTCATAATTCCGAGATAACAATTACATTACCAACATACCATTATAACAATCATGATAGGAATTATTATTATTATTATGTTTCTGTACACATATAGATAGATAGAGACAGACAGACACACACAAATTCAACCAAACAGACATATACTCAGAGGAACACACATATGCAATCTGACTAAAAAAATCTGCACACATTTAATATCCAACTATATACATGTAGGTATGAACATAATACAAATGAAAACCAATACATATACAACTATATATATACACACACACACACACACACACACACATATATATATATACATACACACACACACACACACACACACACACACATATATATTGGACGTTAAATGATGATGATATATATATATGTATGTATGAATGTATGTATACTTATGTGCATTCACAAGTACACATAGATCTATATTTGTGTTTATAAATGTGTGAGAATCAATCATTGAAACTCTGAACAGATGTAATAAGCCAGAGATACGTTAACCCTAGCAGATTCATAATTGACTTTGCTAATTAGAATCTTCACAAGCAGAGACTGCAACATGATATAATAGCTAGGACTCTGCTATGGTGCTACAATGTGTGCAGAAGTGAGAATTTCAACATTTGCCTGGCTGCATATTGAAATGGTAGGTATTGTGTGCAGTGAGAATTGGCTGAATGTTACCATAGCAACAGAAATATTTCAGAATATAGAACATATTAAGAGGTTTTGAAACAGAAACAGTTTTTTCCCTAAAAAAAGAAATCTTGACATTTCAAAGGATTTTTCCACTCCGTGTGTGTGTGTACACTTGCATGTGTGTGTATATGCAGACACACACATATAGGTGCATGCATGGTTGTGCTGCTAAGATGCTCGTTTTGTTTTCATGTTGGTTGAGGTTCAGTCCCACTGTGCAGCACCTTAGGCAAAAGTCTTCTACTGTAACTTCTCTCTTCCTCTCCCTCTCTTTCTCTTCTCTCTGGCCAAGTGACCATGTATCTCCTCTATAGCAAGACACCTGTTTCTGCCTCTCTGTCACACTCTAACCCTTTATCCTCTAACACAAGATCACTCCCTCCCCTCTCAAAATTCCTTGTCTTGCAAGTTACCTGGTAACTCTGCCAGTGCTGGTGCCACGTAAAAAGCATTCAGTCGACACTGTAAAGTGGTTGGCATTTGGAAAGGCATCCAACGGTAAAAATCATGCCAAAACTGACCATGCCTGTGCTGGTGCCACATAAGAAGCACTCAGTCCACTCTGTGGAGTGGTTGATGTTAGGAAGGGAATCCAGCAATAAAAACCCTGCCAAAACAGACACAGTAGCCTGGGGTAGTCTTCATGTTGCATGCATGGAAGTCAAACGTTAAATGATGATGATGATAATGATGATGATGAGGAGGAGGAAAGATAGATAGATAAAGCACATACATGGCAGTGTGGTTACAAGTATGCTTCCCCTACATGGTTCGGAGTTCATCCCCACTACTTGGTGCCTTGAGCAAGTTTTTTCTAGTATAGCTCCAGGCTGACTAAAGCTTTGTGAGTGGATTTTGTAGATAGAAATTGAAAGAAGACCATCGTGTGTGTGTGTGTGTGTGTGTGTGTGTGTGTGTGTGTATATATATATATATATATATATATATATATATATATAATCAATTAGAGGTTAAAATAGCCTTATTAAGGGATAGTAATATCCAATGAATTACTGGATCATTGCCTAATATTTTTTGTGAATAATAATATTCATAAAATAATAGGTCTAAATATAAATCTTGGTTTATAAATATTCAAAAGTAAATTTAGATGATTCGAAAACACAACACCTAATAACCTAATGGTATATCTTTTCTACCCCTCTGATGAGATTTTGCCTAATATAATGATTTAATTATTGTAATTTAATCTTTCAGCCTAAATTGAAACAGCTGTAAGAGAATATGTTGGATTGTTGCAGATAACAAATAACA
>NC_068985.1:44356917-44367919 GCF_001194135.2 Octopus bimaculoides
TATATATATATATATATATATGGTGTATATATGCATGCATGTATGTATATGTATGTGTGTGTGGGTATTACTGTCTCCTTGTCTTAACAACATGTGACAGTTCTAAATAAGTGTCAATGTTATGCAAGTGGTGTCCCATGTTTCCAGTCTTCTATGAAAGCATGTCTGGTCAAATGGAAATGTTACCTTCCTTAGAAAACAGATAAAGGTTGGCAACAGGAAGGGCACCTGACATGGAAAATCTGCCTGAACAAAATTCCATGCAACTCATGTGAGCATGGAAATATGGGCATTAAAATGAAGAAGATGATGATGATATATTTGCATGCGTATATGTGTATCACATATGTGTGTGTGTGTGTGTAAAAGTGTAAGTGTATTTGCAAGCCAAGTTTGTTGTCATTTTCCACTCTTGACATATCAACTACCGGCTCTGCACTTTTAATCCTTGCTTGCAGCCATTTCTTTCCTCTTATGGCATACCAATGGCCTTAGCGAAGGGCTGCTATATGGTCACACTATCTGCTGGGGATATAAACTAGCATTACAGTGCTTGACCAATGAATTGTCTTCTAACTGTGGTCACTACCTTTATTCTGTCTTGCTTCTTCTATTTATCACCCATATTTTGTGCACTTCAAGCTCTGCACTGAATACTTATTTTACAGTTTCTCTTCCCTTCAGAAGGCCACAGTTGGAAAGTCTATATATTTCTTCAATCAGAGATGGCATGTGATTAAACACACATCAATCTTGGCACTTAAAACAAGTCTAAATTTGATGCTGAATTTCCAGGCACCTCAAAAGAAAAAAATGTGTTTTGAGGCCATTTTGCTTCCAATCCACCATAGCCATCGCTGAACAGTTTGGTTATGTATAGATTTTCTGATAAAACAGTAGTAAACAATCAATGGCTACATTACAATATTGTGATCAACACTACGAAACACTGTTTTATAGAGTGTAGAAGGAAATCTTGATTAAAACAGTATATGAGATGCTCTCAATACTCTATCATAGATCTGAAACACATCATTCCCAAAAGATGAGCAGACACAGGACAATAGAAGCTTACATAGCTGCCAGCATACTAAGACACAGACAGACAGAGGACAATAGAAACTTACAAGGGTGCCAGTACACCAAAACACAGACAAACAAGAAACTTACCGAGCTGCCAACAATCCAAAAGCAACAGCAACATCATTGTTTTGGGTGAGTCTTACGACTTGTTCGACTTTGTCTAGAAGTTGAGGATGGCCAGCATAGAGAGCAGCAACAGGAATAATTCTTAGAACACAGTCTATTTGTTCATCAGATTCAGAACCTAGAAAAGTGAGAGGGAGAGGGAGGTGAGATATACATTGAGAGAGAGTAATGGAGAGAAGAAGAGAGGGTGATCGACAATGGGAGAAATACAGAGAATGAGAGAGAGTGAGAAGGAGATATAGAGAATGTGAATGACAATGAGAGAAATTGAGAAAGACAGAAAGTGAGTGAAGAAGTTAAAGGGAGAGAATGTGTGTGTGTGTGTGAGAGAGAGAGAGAGAGAGGGAGAGAGAGAGTTAGAGAAACAAATATAGATATATACGGCATAAGAGTTATTAAAGATTTAACACAGAGAAGTAGTAAAAATAATTACATATTAAAATAACACTTAAATTATTATATCTCAAAATAAACTATTCATGTATAAAGAGGGCAGATTGGCAAACAAATTGCTTTGTGGTATTTATTCTGGGTCTTAACATTATGAGTTCAAATCCTGCTAAGGCTAATTTTGACTTACATCCTTTGTGGTCGATAAAAAAATGTTGCTGTCATGTACTAGAGTTGAATTAATCAAGTTATCTCGTCAAAATTCTTTGTATGGGCCTCTTTTAGAATCAATATTTATGTAGAAGAATAGCCATCTGTGTATCATACCTTATGTACATAGATTGATAAAATCTCCTACAGATATGCTGTGTTAAAAACACAATATATATTACAGGGCGATAAAAAAAATTGTGCATCTGGTTAACAAGACCATCAAATGCATTTCAATCTTTTTGAGCTTTGTCAGTGATGTGTACTCATAACCACATACCTAAATGAGATCTGTCACCTCGATATAGGAAACAGTGAATAATACATTAATGATATTGCAAATAGCTGATGGGCTGAATAAAATATCCAGTGTAAGCAATTGAAGCTGCATTCAGTTAAAAATCCATTTACATATAAGGTATATAAACTATTGATAAGCAAGATACTGTGGTTTTCATCCTATAGATGTGCTGTGTTAAAAATACAATATATATGGAAAGGAGACAAAAGAACTATCCTGGCTGTGGCTAGCAAGAAACTCCAGATAAATTTCAAACTTCTTAGGCCTTCTCCAATATGTAGAAAATAGTGAATATATTCAGATACTGTAAACAATTGATGCACTGAATAAAAAAAGAATCCAGTGTATGAAATTGAAGCCGCATTAAACTAAAACAGCCATCTATGTATCATATCTAATGCATGTGGTTGTGAGTATATGTCATTGGTAAGGCCCAAGAAAGCCAAAATACATCTGGCATTCTTGCTAGCTGCTGCTGGGAGATCTTTCATCTCCCTCTGATATATATTATGCTTTTAATACAGCACATCTAAAATGAAAACTGCAATATCTTACCTATCAATAAAGTATATACATTAAATATGATACATAGATGACTATTTTAATTTAATACTGTTTATGAAGTAGAATTGTGGGTTGACACGATTTTTAGAATGGCTCATTTAGGGACAGTGATATGTACTCATGAAATGCAGTAGTAAGTCCAATCAACTGTAACCCTGATGTGTTGTTCTTATAAATCAATATTTATGTCAAAACATCACACAAAACAATAGTAATATATAAATTAGGTAATAATTCATATCATCATCAATATCATAACCTAAAGACCAGGTTTCCCTTTCTGAGTCTATGACCATTACGTTTACCCACACTTGTTCACTTTTGATATTTCTTTTCTTTTTACAACTGCCTATGGCCCAAATGTATATCACATCATATCGTATATGTACAGATATCACCAGGTGTCCCAATATTTCTATCTTTATCAGTGTGTATATAAGCAAAAATTAAACTCTGAAGTCATCAATTATTAAAGTGGTATTGCCATATTTTACTTATTTACCAATAACCCACAGTGAACACTTCCATGGCCCGCCTGGTGCTGGCTCTCTATCCTACACCAATGATTAGTAACTATATTTTATGCAATGGTCTACAATATTTCTATATTGCCTATGACCCACCTGATATCAATTAACTGAAACCAAAACAATCAATATCCAAACACAAATTTAATTCAAGCTGTAATAAAATAAACAAAAAGACCTTTTAGCCAGGTTTGAAGAATAAAATAATATCAATACTTGTTCCATATTAAGGTGGTGAGCTGATAGAATCATTAGCATGTTGGGCAAAATGCCCAGTGGCATTTCATCTGTCCTTTATGATCTGAGTTCAAATGCCAACGGGGTCAACTTTACCTTTCATCCTTTCCGGGTCAATAAAATAAGTAGCAGTTGAGCACCAGAACTGATGCAATCGACTAGTCCCCTCCCCCAAAGTTTCAGGCCTTGTACCTTTAGTAGAAAGGATTATTATTATTATTATTATTATCTGGGAAAAATGCCTTGCGGCATTTCATCCAGCTTTATGTTCTGAGTTCAGGGTTAATAAAATAAGCACCAATTAAGCACCAGGGTCGATCTAATTAACTTAACTTCTCGCACAAAATTGCTGGCCTTGTGCCAAAATTTGAAACTAATATTCATCCCATCTTGTTCCTCAATGCTCTATGAAGCAGAAACACTCACACATGGGAAAACTCTTTACATACTTAGAATGGTTCAGCTGCCTCATACACATACACACGCACACATACATACTGAAAGACTATCTGACTATTTGGTAAACCACTCACCATAATAATACATCCACTAAAAGAATAATGCTCAGTAACCTTCTTCTCCAACTCTGTAATCAATAATCCCAAATTCTCTGGACAATCAAGCCATGTTATACTTCTGATTCCCCCAAAATCTCTACCAACCATTGACACCCATACCTAACCGCTCCTCTCTACAACTTCAGTCCTCCTGGAAAACACACACATACACTCTCCACACAGACACATATTTAACCCTTTAGCATTTAAACTGGCCATGTTCAGCCCAAATATTCTATCTGTTTTATGTTCAGGCTAGACAGATCTGGCCTCTCAAACTTACCCTACAGTGTTATTCCAAAAGTACACCATCACATCATCCAAATCTTAAAGCTTCAAGATAATTAAGAATAAATTTTAAAGAATGTGAATAAATAAGCAATACCTTTGACAAAGTATTCTAAATGCTAAAGGGTTAAAGCTGGCTCACTGTCATCAATTATATGAGTAGAGTGAACTGCAACTGGTAATAGAAACTATACTGTATACACAGCTCACCAGGGATTTATCCCTATTCTACATTAATAGCAAAAATAGAAAATTGTTCACTGGAACTGTATTTCTGCTGCTGCTGCACAAAAAGTCGTATTGCTTAAGAAATATATGGTTTGTGGCAATATGACAATTATAAATCTATTGATTCAGCTGGCATTAATGTGGAGACAAAACTATCAAAATACATTAAAATTTAGAGAAAAAAAAAAAGACCCCAAAAAAATCCTCAAAAAAAAAAAAAAAAAAAAAAGAAAAAAAAATTCAGACTGGAATTTTATACAAAAAATAAATATTTCATACTAACAGGCTTCACTTGCATTTATCCTCTTTCTTTCTTTTCTATCTTCTATTTATTTTATTTATTTACATTTTTTCTTACATTACTTGTTTTGTCAATTATCACTAATGCGGCTTCTGTTCTGAGTTTGCTCAGTAACTCCATGCTAAATCTGTGCTATATTGGCCAAACTGTCTACTTTGCAGAAACAACCCCAACGCCCACTGCCCCCTCGACAAAAGGAAAAAAAAGAAGAAAAACAGCTTTCTTTCTTTCTTTCTTTCATAAGAGGAACTATAAATAAACAATAATGGTAGGAAAATGGTGAAATTGCGAGCATGTAGGATAGAATATCTTGCAGTATCAGTTCTAGCTTTCTGCGCTCTGAGTTCAAATCCCACCAAGATTAGATATTAACTTTTACTTTCATCCTTCTAATTTTGATAGATAAAGTACCTGTCATCTACTAGGGTAGAAGCATGTGGCCTAGTGGTTAGGGTGTTTGACTCATGATCATAAGATTGTGGTTTCAATTCCTGGACTGGGTGATGCGTTGCGTTCTTGAGCAAAACACTTCATTTCATGTTACTCCAGTCCACTTAGCTGGTAAAAATGAGTAATCCTGTGATGGACCAGAGCTTCCTCCAGGCGGGGAATATATATGCCATGGAATTTGGGAAACTGGCCCCTCTAAGTCTATAGAACTTGGGAAGGAAGGAACAACATCTACCATGATCCCTTTGTCTGTCCATATGTCTGTCTCTCAGAATTGGTCATGTCATGCTGTGCTGCAAGAACTTTTGTAAACTCAGTGCAACACAAGAACTATCTCATAGTATCTCTTTCTCATGACCTGGAGAAGCTGATACATAAATATGAATGACCTGTAGGAATACCATATGCAACCATAATATACTTGTTGTTTATATTAGGCATACCCAGATACAGTGGAGGCGCAATGGCCCAGTGGTTAGGGCAGCGGACTCGCGATCATAGGATCGCGGTTTCAATTCCCAGACCGGGCGTTGTGAGTGTTTATTGAGCGAAAACACCTAAAGCTCCATGAGGCTCCGGCAGGGGATGGTGGCGAGCCCTGCCGTACTCTTTGACCACAACTTTCTCTCACTCTTTCTTCCTGTTTCTGTTGTGCCTGTAATTCAAAGGGTCGGCCTTGTCACACTGTGTCACGCTGAATATCCCCCGAGAACTACGTTAAGGGTACACGTGTCTGTGGAGTGCTCAGCCACTTGCACGTTAATTTCACAAGCAGGCTGTTCCGTTGATCGGATCAACTGGAACCCTTGACGTTGTAAGTGACGGAGGGCCAACAACCCAGATACGAAACATTGCAACCAAATCAGTGCTGGATATAATTTCTACAGAAAATCTGTAGAAATAACCTTAACAAGTGACCTGGAAAAGGGTAAACACTTCTCTTACTATGTGAACCAATGTATAGTATGGTATGGAATAGAAATAAAGAATTTTATGTTCTGGGTTGTTGTTTTTTATCTGAAAGCGTAAGTCATCATTTCAGTGTCTACTTTCTTATGCTTGCATAGGAGGAACAGAATTCATTGCGGCAGATTTTCTGTGGTTAGATGCTCATTCTGTTGCCAACCCTCACCTGCTTCTAAGAATGACCTTATTCTTATTCCCCCATGGTCAGATATATTTTTGTGGAAGAATGGAAATGAATGACACTGCTTTTACAAGTATCAAGAATGGAAATGGTGACACTCTTTTACAAGTATCAAGCAATGTCAAAACAAAGACAAAGACAAAGACACACACACACACATACACACAGAGTCAAAATGCTTCTTTCAGTTTCTGCCAACCAAATAAATTTTTAAGGTTTTGACTGGCCCAGTAGAAAACATTTTCCTAAGGTGTCATCCAGTGTGACTGAAATCCAAACCATATGGTTGGGAAACAAAGTTTTTAACCACACAGCCAAGCCTGTGCTTAAAAGAAAAATATAAAAGTGATATTGTCATATTTCATTGATTAACAACTCGTTGGTAGTCAGTACTGTATCACTGATCCATTTAACTACTACTACTACTACTACTTCTATCACTGTTATCCTCTCTAGTATTGGCACCACAATAGAATACACACAGTTTACCGTTAAATGCGAATACAGGAGGTCCTCTTAATCTTAATGAGGACATGACAACTTCTCCAGTGCTGGTGCTATGATAAAATACACATAGTACAGTCTGTAAACTGTTTGGTATTAAGAAATCAAGTGAAATATTAAACTTATCAGTGATATATGGTTTTTCATCCCATTTAGATGTGCAGTAATGGGCATCTGAGCTATGCCAGCAATAGAAAGTGGATGTAAATGATGATGATGAAGATGATGAGATAATGTTGATGATGATATTGAGAGGGATTCAGAAAATAATTGTCATCTGAATGAATGAAGTTAATGAATTAAAATAATTGTTAGAAGACAGTGTAGAAGAAAATGTGTATTGCTGGTAACGTAATACCAATTTCTGTAGAAATGGTCAAGTGACTTGGCAGATGTGACAAGAAGGTGGTGGATTTCAGTTTGGAATATATTATAGTTTGGAATATATTCATAAAAATTCCTTGTAATGCATGGTACCTTAACACAGATAATTAAATATTTACTTTCACAAACAAACACTGAATTCTGTCAGCTTTTTCAGAAAAAATGGTTTGAAATATGTTGCCTATGACAGAATACAGTAATTCTCTTTCTTGTAGCCATGACAACGAAGTGCAATGCATTTAATATTGATTAATGATCGGAGAAAAGATAATGTTCTAAGTTAATTTGATCAGCAAGATGGGATGGTGGCTCAATTGTAGTATATTTGGGTAGAGACCGTAGTGTTTAACACAGAAATACTAGCAATGCTGAATAAGGGAGAGTCTATGTGGTCAGTTGATTTGCAAGATATAGCAGCCAAAGCTTCCTTAATTCTACCCTTTAAGAAAATAGAAAGGACTTGCCAAATAATGTAGTCCTAAAAAGATAGGATAGTCAGGGCTAGAATGTCTCTAATCATAGATCTGCTTAATCAGGGTTGACCTGGGTTACAGAACAATGACAAGGGAGTCACATAGCAGTCACATGTTCTGCTGGGAATACTAACTAAATTACTTTCAAAGCTCATTCACTGACTAAAGGAAGGACATATTTGATAATGAGGTCCTAGATACACTAATAACTGAAACAAAGATGGAAGTGGTTTTTATATGGCAACAGGTGTCATATACCATAAGTTCACTTGACAAAGACTTATTAGGGCTCACTGACAAGTAGATGATATATGGAAGTAAAATTGGTTAAAATGATAAGAATTAGCAATGATAGTTGCACTTAAGAATTTTGTTTCTTATTTCAGATCAGCAAACACTTAGATGAAAGAGACAGACAACAAACTTCTTATCCATAACTAACATAGCATCCTGCGAAAATTTACATATATCTCTAAAACAATTTATTTAGCCATTGATGATTATTTGTTGAAATTTCTGAGAGAAATCATTGTGATCATTTTTACTTTCTGAACCATTTATACTTATTTATTGCCTTTTTTGCTTCTGTTGTAGTGATTCATAATTCAGCAGATAATATCTTAGTAGTTAAGTGTTTCTTATTAATCTTATTAGCCAATCAGGGATGAGTAATCTATCAACCATTTTGGCTATATAAACTATAACCATGTTAAAGGCTAGAAATAGAAACTAAACACTCTTACATGTGAGAAACAGTTTAGCCTTCTGCTAAATATTCCATGTTTTTTGTATGGGGTATGTGTGATGCACTCTTTGCATTTGTTTAATTCATACAGACATGAAGTTATAACATCAACTATATGCTGGGTCACTGAGTACTCTCAGTGATTAAATATTTTGCTTAAATGAACTAAGATTGTACCGACCAGGTATATGTCCACCTGGCATGTATTTGACTCTTGTACCACAGTTAACCACAACTATCATCAAATCCTAGATGACATGTAACCACATATTAGTGTACTTGTTTGGGCTAAAAAACAGGAACAAAGTAATCTTCTGTTTGAGAGACAAAGTTTAGCCTCGTTTTAGAAAGAACATCTTATCGAAGAACTTCCTGTTTACACCATATTTGTTTATTTTGTGGTTTAGTGAGTGGTTTTCTCATGATGTTTTTGTTTTCTTCCTGTGCTTTTCAAGCATTATGGCAAGTAATACTTCAAGGAGTGAGTTAGAATTCAGTGATACTATTTATTAATGACTTAATTAGTGAAAGAGAGTGTGGAATTGGAGAAAAAAAAAAAAACCCCACAGTGAATGTTTCAGTGCCATCAGTACACCAGCATGTAATTTATATTGGAACTTATTGATTCAGAGCAGGAGTGGAATGATCACATTGTTAATCATTGAACTGATGCTTGCATTAGTGATGTGGGCCCTAAAACACCTTTGAACTTAGAAGTAAAACCTGTTGAATATTTTCTTCAAAATTTCCCTGAAAACGTTTTGCCAGGATAAACAATGAAACCAGTGTTTTTGTAATCAATTTGAAAATCCAATGCAGCGAAAAGTGCTTTACAGTGGAATCCGGATGGATATAGAAAGAGGGGTAGGCTTAAGAACTCGTGGCGTAGATCAACACAAAAGGAACTAGAGAAAGGGGGACATTCATGGCAGAGTATAAGTACAGAAGCGAAAAATTATGCGACACGGAATTCCATTATAAGTGGCCTATACTCCGCGTCGGAGGGTTAAAGGGAAGAAAGAAACAATGAAACCACAGGGTGTGTGTGTCAACCAGGCAATTCCATCTTTATTACATCAATACAGGAGATGAAAGTGCGTCTCAGAATTCTTCTTTTAATGATAATGGTACAGTTTCTAAGTTATAGAGACAGAGGAACACAAATTCAGCTTTGAGACAGGAAATCAATACCCAGGAAACCACATCTTCTAAATATATGTGAAAACATCTGTGTAATCAACTTAACTGTATTCAATCTACCTAAGCAATCAAGTGACATGACAACAGTAAAAACAGCATTTGCAATATTCATCAAAAATCATTACATCCTAATTGATGTAATAGATATATTTTTATGATTTTTCTACTAAACTAACTGTATTTCATCAAAATCTCTAGTTTCTAAAAGGATTATGAGATTTACATAGAAAAAGCACTACAGAAATTTAAGAGTTTAGCTTCCCGTCATACTATATTCCTCCAGTAGATCTCGAAGTATATTTCACGGCAGTTATAAATTTTTGATAATATAGAATGTCATCACTTTACTCTTTGATCCATTCAAAGTTAATTTATACACCAGCTATTTGAAATGTAAGCATCTACTACATATTGTGTGGATAAATTAGTAACTGTCTTTAGTTCAACAGCAGCTGAAGAAGTGAAGAGTCACTTGAACAGCAAGGTACCTGGCAAAGTATCTTTATTCTTTATACTTGATTCAGTCATTGGTTTGTGGCCATGCTGCAACAGCCATAAATATTTCATACTTTCTTTACATATTTGAGGTTCATTCTTCTAAGCCACAACACTAACCATCAGCTGGGTCATTGTGCACACTTAGTTGAACTCAGACTATACTGCTGAGGTTCAAGTGTGCCTCACTTATATGTGTGTGTGTGCATACGTGTGTGTGTGTGTGTGTGTATGTGAGATCTTCATCAAAATCATCATCATTTAATGTCCTATCTTTCTTTTATCTTTTACTGGTTTCAGCCCATGGCTGAGGTCATGCTGGTGCACCACCTGTAGTTATTCGGTGTTGTTTCTGGTATTGTTGTTGGTGAAGTAGTGAGTTGGACAGAGCTTTCTTCTTTGTGTCTCCTGCTGCGATGTGGGTTCATCTGGTATCTCAGACAGAAACCTGTCCAGATGCTCTTTGAAAACTTCCACACCAACACCATGTAGATCCCTAAGGTTGCCTGGCAAGATGTTGAACACTTGCAGGCTCTTGAAACCCAGACTATTGCAGTACTGTGTCCTATATGTATGCATATATATATATATATATATATATAAATGTCTTTGTGTGTGTGTGTGTGTGCAAAAGTGTACCACTTGAACCTACCACATAGCAGAATACTGATCTAAATAAAGGATAAATATGTAAATAAAGAGAATAAGTTAATAGTGCAAACAATATTGGTCATTGTTGTAATAACACGGTTAGCCAATAGTTTATGATTGGAGAGAGAGAGAGAGAGAGAG
>NC_068985.1:44367929-44379249 GCF_001194135.2 Octopus bimaculoides
GGGGGGGGAGAGAGAGAGAGAGGTTGTAGCAAAACACACACACATACACACAATGTGGAGAATGAATGGATATGTGTGTGAATATGTGAGTGTGTGTGGAGAAAGAGATTATGAATGTATGAATGGTGGCAATATATACAAACATGCAATGCATGTGAGAGGGTCGGTGTGTATGTATGTATGTATGAGTGCACATATAAGCAAGAAAGAGGGAGAAGACAATGAAAGGAAATGAATATTTACAGCACACACACACACACACACATATAGAGTCTGTAAAGAGGAGGAAAAAGATAAGAGAATGACAGAGAAAGAGAGGAGAGGGGTAATGTTTGCAGTGGTGAGTGAAAATATAAGAGAGAGTAAGATATAGTCTACATACACATACATACAGAAACAGACATTGAAACACGTTTAACACTTGCCTGCATACACACACACACACACGCTAACAGATTTTGAAATAACTGTAGGAGATGCATAAAGCACAGGACATCAATGTTTTCACACATATGCAAATATATGTGGCTATACACATGCATATACAAACACACACACACACACACACACACACACACACACAACTGCACTGATTAACTTTGCCAAGACAAACAATTTCACAAGACATTTGTGATCATAGTAAGATAGTGTGTGTGTGTGTGTGTGTGTGTGTGTGTGTGTGTGTGTGTGGAGTGTGTATGAGTATATGTTTTCAGAACAAAATGATAACCCTTATAATCTCCATCAAATGATAGAAATGTTTAGTAACAAAATAAACAGTGAGGTGCTGAGTTCAAGTCTCATAAACAACATATCTATCCATTTATGTATGCATCCATAGTTACCAATTCTTCTACACACTGTATTTACTCCACTAATTCCAGCCACCATTGAACTACAAATATTTGTCAAGTCGTCAACATTATTAAGTGGAAGCAGGTTATTAAGTTGAAGAACTTACTGATCAAACAAATTTACGGAACTGCTCAAATATTAATTAGGCTGATCAAATATCTTTTAATGAATAATGTAGAAACTGAAGGAGTTCACCAATTCAGTGTGTCATATATAATAGATTTCAGTTTTAAAGACAATGTTGCATGCATCATAGAGAGATGGATGTTGTGTTTTGTTACAACCTCCATCTCTCTCTCTCTCTCTCTCTCTCTCTCTCTCTCTCTCTCTCTCTCTCTCTCTCATTCACTCGTTCCTTTGATCTCATTCTTTTACTCTTTTATTTGTTTTAGTCATTCGACTGCGGCCATTCTGGAGCACTACATTAAGGGGTTTTAGTTGAACAAACCGACCCTAGGACTTATTCTTTGTGAGCTTAGTACTTATTCTATCGGTTTCTTTTGCCGAACTGCTAAATTATGGGGACATAAACATACCGACATTGGTTGTCAAGTGATGGTGGGGGATACAGACACAAACACACAAATATATACATACATACGCATATATACATACATATAAGTACATACTGACATATATATATATATATATATATATATATATATATATATATGCATATATGGGTACAGGATGTCACAAAACGTAAACAATATGAAATATGAAGACAAACTTCTTTTTGCAAACAATGAGAGAAACAAACAGTTGCTCCCACAAACTAAAAGAAAAAAAAACAAAAAAAACAGGACAGTGAAACAAATAGTGAGGGCTGTTAAGACAGACAGGGTAAGGTGGTGAACGCTGAGGAACATTCTTTTGGATTTGCAGGAGGAAGTGTTTTCTCGAAGATACATATTGTCGTGAATTGCTCAAAATGTGGAGTAGATAAGCAGCTGACAGCTGATGAAGGGTCGTTCTTTATGTTACTTGTCTTGTTTTCCATTTGCAACGTGAAATAAAGTGTCTTGCTCAGGGACACAAGGCACCGCTGGGGATTGAACTCATGACCTTATAATTGTGAGCCAAATACCCTAACCACAAACCCACATGCCTTCATAAATCTTATACTAAACTAGTTTGACAAAAAAAAAACATGTTTCATCACAGTTGTCACACTCTGTCCTACATTAAACTGGTTTTACAAAGGCTACATGTATTATCACAAATTTTCTCCTCAGTCCTGTACTAAACAAGTTTTACAAAGCCCAAGCTACATGTGTCATCACAACTGTATGTCACTCAGTCCTATACTAAATTGGTTTGATAAAGACCACACAATGTGTTATCTCAGATGTGTATTCTTCACTTGTATAGTTTTGTACTAAAATAGTTTAAGAAATTTTTCCTTCTTCAAAATGGAATTTCCTTAAAAAATCCATTACTGTTGTACTGTAGGAAGGTTATTTTACCTATAAATCTTGCAAAACAGATAACAAAAATGAAACATATTTATATTTCTTTAACTGGTTTCAGTCAGTGGACTGTGGCCATGTTGGAGCATTGCCTTGATCATCAGTTATATCACCTAAAGTACTTTATCTAATTTTAACTTTATTGATTGCTTAAGTTCAGCTCAATGTAAAGGGACAAAACTACAATAGAATATATACTGCTATTTCTAGTGGGCAAGTATCTATCATTGATGAGACCAAGGAAGGTAGAAACATATCATCTGATAGTTTTGGTGCTGGAAGTGGCGGGTATTTATCTCCCTGCTAGCGATATAACCAAGTGTGCATTTTGTATCAAAAGCCAATATGAGAGTTTCTCATATATCTACTGCAGCATAGTTTGTTTTAATAGAATATCTACATTTATGTGGGGATAAACACTGCAAAGTACTTTTTGTTTCATGCACTGATTTATACTAGCATTCCTTCACAAGCAGACACACACAATAGGCTTCTGCAGAGTTTCCACCAACAGAACTTCCTTCCATCAGATCTAGCTTTCCTCTCTACTACTGCTTCTATCACAGCCACCTTCCCACCCAACATATGCTACTCTTTATTTACATCACCAGAGAATAACTGCCACCAGCCCCTCTCTCTACACATCATCAACTGATACCACTGCAAATCCTCTAACCACTTCCTCTACTACACCTTACATGTGTTACCTAACATCCTAGTTGTAATGGTTAATACACAACAGATGTAGATTTCCAGCTACATTTCTTATCTATTATCCCAATTACAATATTCCCAATGCATATTATATTCAAGGAAGAAAACACCAATTTTTCTTGAACACAAACACGTTCACAAAGGAGCCTCCATGTAGCAGTTAGTGCTGGTAGAAATATCAGATGTTCTTTAAATCAAACCCTACTAAGTATGCATGAGTCAATGAGGAAACCTGTACATAGTTATTAGTATTGGTAAATATAGTTGTTAAATTTGCCTCAAATCACACGCTACTGTATTATGTTATGTGTCTAAGTAAACAAGAAATACATCAATATGGTGGACAGTCTTAAAAGAAAATGCAACCATATCTTCCTCATATCACAGCTGCCTGTTTTACGTGCATATACATTTATGAATTAACAAATGAATTCTTCATTAATTCTACTATAAATTCAGCTCTAAGAGGTATATTATCAACATATTGTAAATTTATGTATATTTACATAAAGTCTCTAATTATACCATCACAGATGACTGCAGTCTCCTTGGGCTTCCTTGTTAAAGAATGCATTGGAATAATCTTAAAGTTTAATGACATAAGAACAAACACATACATATCCATATGGTGAACTTCCTTCAATTTCTGTCAACCAAATTCACTCATATGTCATTGGTTGGCCTGGGTTTATAGTACAAATCAACTGCCCCAAATAGTACAATTGAACCCCAAACTACAGGGAACAATGTGAACCTCTTATATATATATATATATATACACACACACCTTTTAACCAGTATCAGTCAATAGACTGCAGCAATGTTGAGGCACTGCCTTAACCTGGCTATTTATTTTCAAGAATACTACTTACTTTGTCTATCTACATTTGTCAATTTGCTAAGTTATGGATCTAAATAAAGAAGAGCACTAGTATTATGTGATGTCAATACAAAAACAGATATGGGAACTGATATGGTTCAATGCCACCATCATAATCATCATCCTATTTTCAAATATCCACTTCTCAAGGTTTGCATTGGTCATATGGAATTCATTGAGAGGCAGATTTTCTACAGATGGATACCCTTCTTGTCACTAACACTTAGTCACTAACACTGCTGATCTCTTATTGTGGAGGGAACATGTGAAAGGGATGGACCAAGAAAGACGTGGGATGAAGTAGTCAGAAAGATCCTCAGGCATCCTCTCACAGAGGGGATGATAAAGGACTGAGACTTCTGGCAGTTTGCTGTGCTCGAGAAGACATGTCAAGCTAAGTAAAATTGTGGCTGTCCTTGCAGATAGGCATGTCCACTACATCTCTCTTCAGCTGAGTGATCCTAATCTTGTAAGCTTGTGGGAACTGGTACCATGTAAGAAGCACCCATGCTGGTGCTATCCATATAAAAGCACCTGTGCCAGTGCTGCATAAAAGCACCCAGTACACTCTGTAAAGTAGCTGGCATTAGGAAGGGCATCCAGCCATAGAAATTATGCCATACCAGACAAAATAGACCCCAGGTAGCTCTCTAGCTGGCCTGCTCCTGTCAAACTGTCCAACCCATGCCAGCATGGAAAATGGACGTTAAATGATAATGATGGATGGATATGTTTTCATGGAAGGCTGGAAATGAATCACTGCTTTTATGGCGATAATGCTCATTTATAAGCATCAAGTGATATTCAGACAATTACATATACATACATACACAGAAACACAATCACACATACATGCATGCACATATATACACATGCACACATACAGCAGGCTTCTTTCAGCATTTGTCCACTAAATATACTCAAAAGGCTTTGGTCAACCTGAGGCTATAGTACAAAACACTTACTCAAGATACCACAGTTACAGACATAAGAACACATGTGTGTGTGTGCTTGTGCTTACCAGTGCTAACGGGAGATATGTCTCTTTATGTCGAAGACTCTGAGTTAGACTTTTGATAAATAAAGACTGATTAGATAAAGACCACTCTGAATGAAATAAGTACTGGGGATAATATGATTGATTAACCCTTTAGTGTTCAGATTATTCTATCAAACATAATGCTTATTGATTCACATTGATTTGAATTAATCATGCATTATCTCATATCTTCAAGATCTTGATGGTGTAATTACTTAAAGTAGAATAACATTGTAGGGTAGGTGTGACAGCCTGGATCTGGTCAGTTTGAACATAAAACAGATTAAATATTTTGGCCGGATATGGCCGGTTTAAATACTAAAGGGTTAAAACACTTGGAGGTAGTGCTCTAGCATGGCTGCAGACCAAGGACTGAAATAAGTAAACAGCACACACACACACATATATATATATATATATACATACACATGCATAGATAGATACACTTCATATGCATGTTAATGTCGTATCTATTACATAGCTAACTAGTTTATGAAACAACTGTAAACAAATGGAATAGACATCTAGTCTCTCACCTCACTTCTCTTATCTGTTGTATTTATAGAGATTTTCTCCATCACTGTAGCTCCTGGATTTTCAGAACAATGTGATGGTTTACTCTAACCTCAAGCATGGAAATTCTTGTAAGCCATGCACTTGGCAGAGAGCTTAATGTGAGATCTGTTTGATTCTTTGAATCCTTACTACTACTACTACTACTACTACTACAACACACACACATATATATATATATATATATATATATATATATATATACACACACACACACACATACATGTGCACAGTGCGTGTGATAGCCAGTTGTATATAACATGATGTTTATTGATCACTTGGCTTGGGGAAAAATGGGTGTGGAGTGGGTGTAGAAGGAACTTGTAGAGAATCTGAAGAAGGATATTAATCAGTAGAGATGGCTTGATTCAGTTGACCAAGTCAGTGTAGATGGACAGATTTGTTGAAGAGAGAGGGAGATAAGAGGGAGGGGGGACGACGAGAAAAAGAGGGGCGAAGAAAGAGATGAGGGGAAAGGGGGAAGAGAGATGAGGGATCTAAGGAAGACTGAAGAGGGAGAGGGAAAAGGAAGGATAAGAGAGCTGGTGAGTGAGGGAGGAGGGCTGGATACAGGAAGGGAGAAGGGCTAGGAAATTGCTGGAAATGGAGAGAGTGGAAAGAGAGCGGTTGAATAGGAGAGAGAAGAGAGAGAGAGAGAGAGAAAGAAAGAGAGAGAGAGAGAGGGGGGGAGGGAGAGTAAGAGGGGTAAGATGTAGAAGGACTAGAAAGGCAGAGATAAGAGAGAATAGAAGAAATATGAGTATAGACAGCAAATAGAGAGAGAGGGGGGGAGAAAGAGAGAGAGGGGGAGAGAGAAAGAGAGAGAGAGAGGGGGGAAAGAGAGAGGCGAAGATAGAAAGAGAGAGAGGAAGGGAAGAAGTTAGAAAAACGCAGAGGAAGATAAAGAAATGGAAAAACAAAAATGAAGTAAGCAAGGAAGTAGGGAAGCAAGAGAAGAAAAAAACATTACCTCCTTTTACACATATTTATGCATTGCAATGATGTGTTTACATAGGGAAGCAAGCAAAAACAACACCTACTGTGTGTGTGTGTGTATGAGGGACTTAAAACAAACACTGAGAGGATTACTAGATATTAATGGATGACGGCACACACATACAGATATACAAACATACATATACAGCCAAATGCACTCAGGCATACACGTATATATATGAACAGTCTAATGTACAGGCATGCACACGTACGTATACTCTAATGTGTATATGTATGTATTCATACTGTCTGACGCATGCTCACAGGCAAACATGCAATCCAATTCACACATACACACACATGTACATACATACACACACACACACACACATATATATATATACATATATATATACATACATACATATAAAGATAGATATATATATACATAGATATATACATACATACAAGCATAGATATATATACATACATATTATATATATATACACACACACACACACACACACACACACACACACACAGATTAGCACATACCTGTATAAAGTGAAAATAGAAATTAACATATGCATACGTGCAGAGAGTGATATGTGCAAATATACACGTGTGTACACGTATCTACAAACACAAATGTATATGTTTGTGTGTTTACGTCTTCATATATATATATATATATATATATATATATATATATATATATATAGATAAATGTTATGGCCAGTCATAGAATGAACACTTGTTTCACACCTATGAAGCACTTTTCAATATGGCTGAAAGCACATAACCTCTCCACAACTGATTCCAGCCATAACATTTAACTTCCTAAAAAATATATTCTTTTCAGCTCTAGGCACAAGGCCCGAAAATTTTGGGGATATGGGGTAGTTGATTAGATGGATCCCAGTATGCAACCGATACTTAATTTATTGACCCCTGAAAGGATATTCCTAAAAAATATATTACTGTTCTAATGCTTTACAGTGTGCTTCTTTTTCGGATGTATCTTTCCTCTTTTACTTGTTTCAGTCATTAGCCTGTGGCCATGCTGGAGTACCTCCTTGAAGAATTTTTTGTTGAATATATTAATGCCAATACTTATTTTCTTTAAAGCCTAGTGCTTATTCTATTGGTCTCTTTACCTGAAATGATAAGTTACAGGGACTTAAACACACTAACTCCAGTTCTTAAGCAGTGGTGAGGAACAAACACAGACAGAACGACACACACACATATACATGTATATACGATGGGCTTCTTCCAGTTTCTGTCTACCAATTCCACTCACAAGGTTTTGGTCAGCCTGAGGCTATAGTAGAAGACATTTGCCCAAGGTGTCAAGCAGTGGGGACAGAACCCAAAACCATGTGATTGAGAAGCAAGTTTCTTACCATATACAAAAGTCACCCGACAGTAAATCAAAATTCCGTAAATACTTAATATTCAACTTAATTTATTCATTTGGGAAAATGGTGTTGCTCGAGAAGGACATCAGTTTGAACAATTTACATGATGTTTCATATTTAGATGCTTTTATTAAATTCATTCAGTTATTAAAATAAATCTTGGAATTAAATGGTTTTGATTTACTGTCAGGTGACTTTTAGCCAACCCTGTATATGTATATATATATATGTATATATATATATGTATATATATATATATATATATATATATAAATAAAGGTAAAGACCCCCTTTCAGTTATGAATGACGATGGGGTCATACCAAGAAAGTTCTTCTCTGAGGCACAAGTCCGGCCAAGACTGTTTAGGGAAGATCAGCAGTCACCCATGCATACCATCCTCCCCTCTCTATGCCACTGATGTTGTCCAAGGGAAAGGCAAAGCTTGATACAGAGTGGCACCAGTGACATTGCAACTTATTTCTACAGCTGAGAGAACTGGAGCAACATAAAATAAGGCAACATGCATACAAGCACACACACACAGACACATGCAGTAGGATTTTTCAATTTCTGTCCACCAAATCCACTCACAATGCTTTAGTTGACCCTCAGATATAATAGAAGATGCTTGCCCTGGGTGCTGTACAGTGAGACTGAACTCAAGACCACATGGTTAGGAAGCAAGAATGTTAACCATAGCCCCTACACACACACTCCTACATACAAACTCACGCACATAGCATGGATTATAAATTACTGTATAATTGTGTGTAGGGACTAGCTTACAAGAATAATAACAAGATACACCTAAACACATCTACATACACAAACATGCTTAGTGTATTATTTATGTAGAGATAAAAAGGCAGATGCGCTTACACACACACACTCACTTTATATACATGAGCAGCTTTACATGTGGATAAAGTATATAAATTAGCAGATATGTATATGCACAGAAATAGGTGTGTCTATACACAGGTACACACAAATATATCAACCACACACATACATGTTTGTTCATGTGTATATAAATGCAAACACAAACATTGACATACATATGGGTATGTGCATATTTTATTCACACGTACACACACACTTGTGCTTAGACATATAAGAAACAATATGCAGATATACACACATTCTGTAAAATTATGTCTTGAGGAAAACCTGAAAATAGCGTTATTGCAACATACACTGAAGTATTTATATTATAGAGTAGATTATGAAAAAGGAGAAGGTATATACATGTATGTGTGCATGTATACACACACACTATGATGGGTGGTATATTCAGTCATGCTTATACAGAGAGAAAAATAAAAATTAGGAGCAATATTCTAGTCAATATTCTAGTAAAATAGGAATTATAGCCTCACATTCACAAGCAGCAGTGGGGCTAATTTATTGTTAGGTGCTCCACAGGTCAGCATAGCTAGACACTATTTTCAGCTTGTCTGGGCACAGAAGGGGCTGTATTGTTTTTATAGTGGTTCATTGCAAACCTAGGTTAATGTAGTATTTAACACTGTCTCAAACTTCCCTGGCAGAGAGAGAGAGAGAGAGAGAGAGAGAGAAAGAGAGAGAAAGAGAGAGAAAGAGAGAGAAAGAGAGAGTGAGAGAGAGAAAGAGGGTGTGTGTGTGTGTGTGTGTGTGTGTGAAGGCCAATATTCCATTAATATTTGTGTAAGTGTATAGTAGACGTGTATGGTCTGAATCAATAATTTAACTAAGTGATCCAATACAAACGAACATGAATAATCCACCACTCAGACAGACATATTGTACCACGGGAAGCAAAACAGATTACTTTTAGGAAAAGTCAAAAAAAAAAAAATTTAGTTTTTATATATAGATGCAGATGTGACTGTGTGGTTGAGAAGCTTGTTTCTAAGCCATGCGGCCTCGAGCTCAGGCTCACTGCATGGCATATAGGGCGAGTGTCCTCTACTGTGGAGCCCAGACTGACCAAGGCCTTGTGAATGAATTTGGTAAACTGAAACTGAAAGAAGCCCAATCATACTTTGACACTGTCAGGACTGAGAACCCTGTTTACTAGCAACTGATACTTTAAATAAAGTGTTAAACAGTTGTGGTATGCAAATTAGTAGCTCCAATTTTCTGTTACAACTGGATTTGTTGAATGTATAAACGGATTGGCAGCTTATTTCTTTGAGACTGGTCAAATGATGTAGAAATCTCTGATGAGAACTCAATAAGACTCAAAAATCAGTTAAGGCTGTTCTTCACTTTCTTTTTTCAATTGACAGAGAAATAGGTGAATTTGTCATGTTTGTATTCATTCTATATAGGTTTCCACACACATTCACACACATATATGAATGAATGATGATAATGATGTGAATGATTCAGGATTGAATGGCTTTGGTGCATCTTTTAACACACCCTTTAATGTCCATTTTCCATATATGTGTGTGTGTGTGTGTATTTGTGTGTACCCTTATCTTGACATCATGTGAAGGTTGTAAACAAGCAATGTTGTTCATTTCCAGTCTTTTGTTGAAAACATGTCAGACAAGAAACAGGTGAGGGCTGGTGACAAGAAGGGCTTCTGGCTATAAAACAAATATGCTTCAACAAATTTCCTAAACAGAATTATTTTGGTGAACTAACAGTAGGCTCTTAGTCACGTGGTGGACCAAAGAAAAGATACATAGACACTCTGAAGACAAATTTGAAGAAGTGTAACTTACAGCAGTCCAATTAGGAACATCTTGCTCAAGATCACTCACTCTAGAATAGTGCTGTGTAGTCTGGATTACAGAACTCAGAATTGGAAGTGGTTAGCGAAACTAAACAGAGGAGGGTTGCATAGAAAGCAAGAGTCCCACTGGGTCCTGATCCTGATACTATGCATCCCAAATATACATATGAATTTTATGACAATATTGGCCAAAGAAGTCAACTCTGGACTCACAAAGATTAAAATTGCAAATCTGGTCATCTTCAGAGACATGAAGGACGAATGTCACATACATACCCATTGAATCCTGCCAAACCACCTTACCTATACCAGCATGGAACATGGACATTAAATGGAGTGGCTGTGTGGTAAGTAGCTTGCTTACCGACTACATGGTTCTGGGTTCAGTCCCACTGTGTGGCACCTTGGGCAAGTGTTTCCTACTATAGCCTCGGGCCGACCAAAGCCTTGTGAGTGGATTTGGTAGACGGAAACTGAAAGAAGCCCATCGTATATATGTATATATATATATATATGTGTGTATGTGTGTGTATATGTTTGTGTGTCTGTGTTTGTTCCCCAACATCGGTTGACAACCGATGCTGGTGTGTTTATGTCCCCGGAACTTAGCGGTTCGGCAAAACAGACCGACAGAATAAGTACTAGGCTTACAAAGAATAAGTCCTAGGGTCGATTTGCTCGACTAAAGGTGGTGCTCCAGCATAGCC
>NC_068985.1:44382163-44395385 GCF_001194135.2 Octopus bimaculoides
ACTGGAGGAACAGAGGGTTGCACCAGCATTCAGCACTCAGACTGGGACATTGAAAATTTGGTAAAATCATGTAGAGGTTTTGCACAAGAAGCCAAGGCACCACCAGTGAAATATCAATTATGGCCTGAGATGGATAGACCGTGGTCCAGGGTACATATAGACCACATTGGACCAGTGAATGGCATGTACTACTTGATCATTGTTGATAGTGTTACCAAGTAGTCAAAAGTATGTAGATGCAGTCAACCTACCTTGAAGGCAACAATAAAGTTCCTGTACAAACTTTTTGCTAAATACAGTGTTCGTGAGACCATAGTATCAGACAATGGAACACAATTTACAGGATACGAGTTCAAGAAATTCTGCAAAATGCATGCAATCAAGCACATGTTTACCGCACCCTACCACCCGAGGTCAAATGGGCAAGCAAAACGATTTGTAGATACTTTCAAGCAAGCACTAAAAAAAGCAAGGAACAAGTTAGGAAATGATGACATACTAACTAAATTCTTAAGGATGTACAGAGTAATGCCCAATCCGAATACCAGTTCAGATGAGTCACCTGCAGAGCTAATGTTCACTCAAAAGATTGAATCGATCTTTGACAAATTGTTGCCAAAGGGAAAACCGTATAGAGAAAATTCAAAAATTCCAACTAAACATTTTGATGTCAAAGACAAAGTCCATTTCAAAGCATACAAGAATGGTAAAGAGAGTTGGCAGGATGGTGTAGTGACTAAAAGAATTGGAAACATGATGTATTTTATAAAAGGCCAATGATGGGAGCATAAACGACACCTAAATCAAGTAAAAATCAGACATACAGAAGAAAGGAAGGAAATTCCAATGGGAGTGTTTTACATGTTCAATGTACCAGTACCGAAAGATATGGAACCTAGAAGGAGCAGTAATAGAAAACATAAACAGACTAAACATTTAGAAATAATTCCTCAGCAGAAAAAGTACTGAGCTTCCTAAGGAAGCAAAATTTCAAAAAGGGAGAGGATTTGGAAAGAAAGAAAAAAAACAATTTTGTTTCCTATTTAAGTCAAAATCTCAAAAGGCGATATGTTGTAGCGAGAGTCATGACACCCCTTGCGAGAATAGACTTGACAGAACGACTATAAATAGTAGTGGTTTGAGTGAGAGACAGAGAGTAGGCGTTAATCACAGGAAATTGTAAGGTGTTGTTTTGGTAGTTTGTCAGAAAATCATTTGTTGATTCGTGTATAGTTTGTAGAGAGTTTGTTGGATTGTTATGTTGTTACTTTGCTTCAGTATATATTTAATTGTTACTATATGGTTATAAATAAGTAGCTAAGATATTGCACCATCTTGCCATGGTACCCCTTGTTAAAATTTGCTGCAGCTGTGTTGTGGTTCTGGACAGTTCTCTTTAATCCACATAGCTCTTAGTTCACACAACTTTTGGGAGTACATCTAGGAAAATATTGTTTGCGGTATTAGCAAAGAAATTATGGTTAAGAGTTTGAGTATATTTGTGAAGACAATATCATCAGCTCTTGTGTGTGTGTGTGTGTGTGTGTGTGTCTATACATATATATATATATATATACGTATATATGTAGTCATTTTAGCATCCACTTTTTTTATGTTTGGATGGAACAAATGGAATTTATTCCAGAGATAGATTGTTTATAGCCAGATATCCTTCCTGTTGCCAACCATTGTCTATTTGCAAGCAAAAACTTGCCCCATGGCTGGAGAAGTTTTTGCAGAAGTTTGAAAACAAAGGATTCCAAATGTGTAATGGTCGTACTTGTTTCCAACTATCATGCAATATCAACACAAGGAGTGAGCATGTGTGTGTGTGTGTGTGTGTGTGTGTGTATGTGTGTGT
Organism: Octopus bimaculoides; assembly: GCF_001194135.2. Classification (NCBI taxonomy): domain Eukaryota; kingdom Metazoa; phylum Mollusca; class Cephalopoda; order Octopoda; family Octopodidae; genus Octopus; species Octopus bimaculoides. The sequence goes on from NC_068985.1 coordinate 44,384,025, forward strand.
GTGTGTATATATGTGTGTAAAAAGATTTGGTGTGGGTACTGGTGCCACATAAAAAGCGCTGGTGATGGTGACATAGAAAAAGCATCTAGTACACTCTTGTAAAGTGGTTGGCATTAGAAAGGCCATCAAGCTGTAGAAACCAAACCAAAACACTATGGAAGCTGGTGCAGCCCCTGGCCTTGCTAGTTCCTCTCAAGCTGTGCAAAGTATGCCAGCATGGAAAATGGATGTTAGATGTTGATGATAATGATGTTATATATTTACACACACACACACACACAGAAGCTTCTTCCAGTTTGTGTCTAATAAATTCATTCACAAATTTTGGTCAAGCCAAGACTAGATAGCAGAAGACTTTTGCCCAAGGTGCCAAGCAGTGGGACTGAACCTGTAACCACAATATTGTGAAGTGAAATCCTGAACCATACAGCCATGTTGGCATCTATCTCTATCTCAGAGAGAAATATGGGTTTGGTTGCAGAAAACTCTTCAAAGAAAACACCAAGTGATACAAAACTATCTTAAGCATGTCTAGGAAACATCATTCATTTCACCAGTTGATCCTCACAATGAGGAGTACATATGTGTGTGTATGTGTGTGTTACTAACTCACTATCTTGATACTATTTCTTCACCATAGTAATCCTAAACAGTCATTTAAACAGATGGCAGTTAGTTTGTTGAAATTTACCTGTTGCAGACTGCATAATACATAACTGATCTCTGTCCTAACTATATTTATAACAATAACAACAGTTTTCTATTGATGAGAGAAATAAAAGCTGTTAGGGGAGGATTTGGAGTGCAAAGCTGATATGAAAAAAAAAAAATGAGGCCATTGTTTTCTTTAGTATGTATATGTGTGGGTGGGATGACGAAGAATTTGGCTAACTCAATTGGAAAGTGTCCAAATCAACTAGAACACTCAATGAAATTGGCAGTTGATGTCTAAAAATTAATGTAGGTTATGAATAAAATAATAATTTCAAAGATAGGCTCAAGTGGCAGGCATGGCTGAGTAGTTTAGAAGTTCACTTTGCAACCAGGTAGTTTCAGGTTTGGTTCCATTGTATGGCCTCTTGGATAACTGTCTTCTACTGCAGCCTCAGGTTGAATAATGCTTAAGGCAGTAAACTGGAATAGTTGATAGAGTATTTCTGACTTTCCATGCTCTGAGTTCAAATCCCACCAAGGTCAACTTTGTCTTCTATTTTTTTTTGGGGGGGGGGTACAAAAAATACCAATCTAGGGTTGAGGATTAGTGAAACTTGAACAACATTAGATTAGATGGTTTGCAAGTATGCACTCTGGCCCTTTGTGTTCTGACAGCAATGTCTACTACAAAACTGGGGCTCAAATGTATTGGCTTTGAAGTGGAAACCGTTTCCCTAAATAATGTCAGTGCTATTGAGAGGGAAGGTTTGTATGCTCGGGCAACTGTTACTCTTTTACAAAAAAACCTTTCTTGGGCCTTCACATATAGATACACATTCAACTCTCACTGATGAAGGCCTCTTGATAAATACCTTGTGAGTGAAACAGGTAATGGGAAACAGTACAAAAGCCTATTGTGTGTGTGTGTGAGTGTATTTGTATGGGTGTATGTGTACATGTATGTGTGTCTAGATATCAGTCTTTATGTTAACACTATTGAAAATTGCTGTATTTCTTTATGGCCAGGAACTTGTTTATACTCCATAACCTAGCAGTTCAACAAACAGAGAAGAATAAATACCAGACTTTAAAATGGAAAAAGTACTGGGGTTGAAATGATTGACTAACACTCTTGAAATGGTTGCAATCTGACGACTGAAACAAGTAAAAGCTTAAAGTCAGAAATTGTTTTATAGGCCTTAAATTGTACCTTAAATTGAGCCCATTCTTGACTTGTATTTTATGTTATAAGATACAAATGCTAGTTCAATATTATTGTTTGATATCCATCTTCCGTGTTGGCATGGATTGGATGGTTTGAAAGGAACTAAGAAGCCAGAGAATTCTGCTGAGCTCTAATTACCATCTTGTGTTTTAAGTTGTAGTGAGAAGAGGAAGGGACAATGAGACAATGCCAATGACCCTTTTTGGAGTTTCTGAGAATGATGGTTGGAAAAGAAGGAAGTTTCTCTTAAGCCAGACACCTGGCCTGAAATGCATGCAGCAGAGTAAACTCTGATAAAGAAACCTGAAGACCAGGCAGGTAGTGGTGTTAGACCAAGTAAGGGATCAAGAACAGGAATAGTCTCTTTAACAGCTTCCATACAGTTTCTGACTATCAAGTTTTACTCACAAGTTTTTGATTGATTTAAAGCTAGATTGGTATTTTATTGTGAAGGCACATGGCGCAGTGGTTAGCATGTCAGGCTCACAATCATTAGATTGTTGAGATCACATACAACCTGAACTGGGCTGTATGTTGTGTTGTTGAGCAAGACACTTTATTTCATGTGGCTCCAGTTCTCTCAGCTGTAGAAATGAGTTGTGACATCACTGGTGCCGAGCTGTACCAGCCTCCAACTTTCCCTTGGACAACATTGGTGTCGTGGAGAGGGGAGGCTGGTATGCATGAGTGACATGAGGTAGTGAGTTCGATTCCTGGACTAGGCTGTGTGTTGTGTTCGTGAGCAAGACACTTTATTTCACATTGCTCCAGTTTGCTCAGCTGTAGAAATGAGTTGCAACATCACTGGTGCCAAGGTGTATCGGCCTTTGCCTTTCCCTTGGGTAACACCTGTGGCATGGAGAGGGGAAGCTGGTATGCATGGGCGACTGTTGGTCTTCCATAAACATCATTGTCCGGACTTGTGCCTCGGAGGGTAACTTTCTAGGTGCAATCCCATGGTCATGCATGACTGAAGGGGATCTTCACCCTTTACTTTATTGTCCACAGAAGGATGAAATATAAATTCAACCTTGATGAGATTTAAAAAGAAGAAACAAAGAGCCACAAGTAATTTTCCTGAGTGCTCTATTGTTTCTGTTAGTCATGAGCTTTCAGTATGGGAAAAAATTAATAAAAAAGATAATTATTTTGGAGAGAAATGGGTCTGGATCAGCAGATCATCAGGTTAAATGCTGTTTAGTGCTTAATACAGTGCTTTTCACTTGTGATTGTAAGTTAATGGTTTTGTTCCTAGAGTGGGATGAGGTTGACTCTGGAAAACATGGGACAAGGTGATGGAACATGATCTACAGATGTTGAATCTTATCGAGGAGATGACAAATGATCAAGACTTTTGGCGATTCACTGTGTTTCAGAACACACATCAAGCCAAGTGAAATTGTAGTCATGGCCAGTGCCAGTGACATGTAAAAGGCACTCACTACATTCTTTGGGTGGTTAACATTAGGAAGGGCATCCAAGCCAAATCAGATTGGAACCTGGTGCAGCTCTCTGGCTTACCAGTCCCAGTCAAACCGTCTGACCCATGTCAGCATGGAAAACAGATGCTAAATGATGATGATAATGATGAGTGAGTGGTACATTGTGTTCTTGAGCAAAACACTTCATTTCATGCTGTTCCAGTCCACTCAGAGATAAGTGAGTAACCCTGCGACAGACTGGCACTTAATTCTTCATTATCTCCAAAATTAACTGAAACAAAGATAGCATATTTGGACAGAAATGTGGAAATGAACAGGTTAAAAGAGTACATTGTAATATGACCTAAGTCTGGTTGCTAATTTTAGTAGGTTGAATTACTACATAGGGACACTTTCAGAGTTCAGTAAAGGCAGCCATATTTGACTGAAATCATGTTGGTCTTACTGGATAATCAACTCTGTAACATGTAATTTGGTTTGGAGAGGCAGAACTATAAGAAATAAAGGGTAGAGAGAAATATATTGATGGGAGGGAAAGGTGGAAGGAGACGGGGTGGAAGGAGACGGGGTGGATGGATGAAGTAGAGAGAGAGAGAGAGAGAGATGAGAAAGAGGAGGCGGTAGAGAGTGACGGATAGATGAGTAGAGGGAGAGAGCTAGAAAGAGATATGATGAAAGTGGCAGAGGGAAGAGAGAGGAAAGAAGGAGAGAAAGAGAGGAAGGAGTGAGTAAGGAAAGAAGTAGAGGAAGTTGAGGGAGGAAGTAGGAGGTGGGAAGTAGAGAATTGAAAGGGAATATACAAAAAGTATAGAAAGACAAGAAAGAGAGATAGAGTAAAGGAGACAGGAGAGGAGAAGCAGAAACAGATAGAGAGTACCTTGAAGTAATAAAAAAAAGGATAATGTGTTGACTGAAAAATGAAAATGGAAGGTGGAAAGGAGGAGAGAGAGAGAGAGAGAGAGAGAGGGAGAGAGAGAGAGAGAGGGAGAGAGAGAGAAAGAATAAATTGAGAGAGAGAGAGAGAGAGAGAGAGAGAGATTTTCTGAGGTTGGAAAATCTCTGTAAGAAAAGATAATTTTTTTTTTATAAGTTGGCAGGCATGTTTTACAATCACCAATGGTAATTTTTATATTCCACCATGATATTGGCAATGGGTCAAGCATACGAAGGGAGATTAGTTAAATAAAGACTTAGTTGCCTGGCTGGCCAGTTGGTGCCAAGGATTCATTTAATTTACCATCTGTGTATCTTTCTAAACAAAACAATAACGAAACAATAAGAATTGACCAAATCCAGTCAATCAGACTGCCTGGATGGAAGACAGCTTACGGGGTATTATTCTAAATCCAAAATTTGTAATATTTTTATTTTCATGTCTTTATTTACAGAGAATTTCACATTGTTTCTCTTTCCACAGATAGAAACACAAAAATAAATCAAAAACTTGTGTTAGAACACAAATGAAAACAGTAAAAAAATATTTAACCCTTGAGTATTTAAACCAGCCATATCCAGCCCAAATATTCTACCTGTTTTGCGTTCAGAATGGCTAGATTTGACCTCTCACACATATCTACAATGTTATTCTAAATATAAACATTTACATCATCAAAATCTTGAAGCTATGAGATGATGCTTGATTAATTCAAAACAATGAGAAAAAATAAGCATTACATATGACAGAGTAATCTGAATGCTAAAAGGTTAATATTATCTGGGTTTCATATTTAAGGGGCTATGTAAGGAATGGTGTGGTTATGTGATGAAGAAGGCTGCTAAGCAATCTGAGGATATTAAGTTCGATGCCACTCCATAGCATTTTGGTAAGTATCCTTTCTTTTAGCTTTGGGTTTGCACAAAGCTTTGTGAGTGAAATTGTGTAGATTGAAACTATGCAGAAGCCATCAGATGTTCTTGGGTGATGAAGTATTGCTTGACTTTTGTGAGCCTAATTTAACACCACCACCTGGTCTTTGGGTGTCTTTAGTGAAGTCTACTCTATTGTAAGTAGGTCTCTGGTTTGAGGGTATAAAAGTTTCTCCCTTCTCTTTATCTCCACTAGCAAAAGCTCTGGAAAGAAAGTCATGAATATTACTTTTGCTCCTCTGATAAATGTATTCTGGGATATGAAGATATAGTAACCTACAGACACCCTGCAGTTTTAGTTAGCAGGAAAGAAGACAAGACCCTACTTTAATGAAAGAAATAGCCATGCTTGATATGCAAAAATGGAGTACATAGAAATTCAGTATGGTGAACCCACTGTAAACTATGGACATACAAAAGATGTGGCTCATAGGCAATTGATAGCAAAAAAGGAAGTAGACTTTATATGTATAAGGTCACTGAAGCAGTCAGCAGGAAGATGTGAAATAGATTCTTTTCAATGCATGGGAAACACGCTAGAAATAATTGAAAGCTTTTTTTTTTTTTTACCCAGGTAACCAGATTAGCAGTGGAGGTAGGGTGTTCTTGAAGCCATCATGGCTGGAGTTTGAACAGGTTTGAAATAATTCAATGAGTTGTTACCTCTTCTGGCAATAAGATTTCTCACTCAGCATGTAAAGTAGAATGTATGGTGCATGTGTATAAAGCATGTGTGGAGGATTAATGGTGGTTAGAAAGAAATGAGGTGAGCATGTTCTGCTGGATGTGTAATGTTGGTGCGCATGAATAGCAGAGCACGGATGATTTGACAAAAAAAAAAAAACAACCTAGATTTAAGAGGAAAAAGATGTAGTGTGCAAGAGAGAAGACTGCACTTACGGAGGACGTAAGTTATTAAAGAAATGCAGAGAGCTCCAAGTAGATGAAACTTGTGGGAAAGGGGCCTACGAAAACATAGAATGAAATTATGAAAACTGATCTCATGAAGTTGGATCTCACAAAGGAGATGATGACTGACCATAATGAGTTGTGATTGTGATGTCAGAGAAGACATGCATAGCAAAATGGACATTAAGATGGTGGTGCTAATGGAGGTTGGCAATTGCCAGCATAATGAAATATGACATCAGCTTTGTCCATATTCAATTACCTTACTATCACTATTCTTTATCACTAGTCACTACTCTCTCACTACCATTACTCCTGCCTATTGGCACATATCACTCTCTTCTTTAATTTCTCATATTCCCATTACTCCTTCTTCTATTACCTTATCACCCGCCTACAACTCTCCATTTCTCTCATTACAACATTCATCCTGTTCCAGTATTCAATCTCCTTACCAACAACCGATATGTAGCTGTCTATCAATGTCTCTTCTTCATCAGTTCTGCTTCTTTTACCCTCTTGATCATGCTATTTTGAGACACTATACAGTAAAGAGAAGAGAGGACTCTCTGAGCTCTGCTGGCAACAAGACATCCTCTCCAGTGTTGGTACCGTGATAAATTACATCCTTTACATTTGATAAAGTAGCTGGCCAGAGAACAGAATCAAGTTACTTTGAGACACTGCAGAGAATAGAAGACTCTGTTGCATTGTATCACAATAAAATACATCCAGTACACTCTGTACAATGGCTGGTATTGGAAAGAGCAACCAGCAGTAGAAATTATGCCAGAAATGGACCATACATATGTGATATGGTCTCTGACTCATCCACAAGGGTAGTAATTCCAAAAAAGAATTCAGGCAATGATAACCCATCTAACCCATGTCAGAATTTAAAAAAAAAAAAAAAAAAGACACAAAAATAATGGGAAAAAAAGTGAACATAAAATAATGATGACGATAAAAATGATATTATATACATTTATATCAATGTTATACTATTGCTGTTATATATTTTATATTGTTGTTATATGCCATTTGATATAAAAGATATACAGACTTCTAAAAGGAGCAAAAAATAAAGAAGTTCGTATGTGTGGGGGATTCTATAGAGCAGAAAATAGTTATAATATCTAGAAAATATATCTGCAATAAAACAACATGAAACTGTTTATAATCAAACCAGCTATTTCAAAATAGAAAATACTTTAAAATTAACACAAAAAAGTTAAAAAAAAAAAAAGAAAAGAAAACAGTAAGTGAAATATAAACCAACAACACAAAAAATAAAATAATTAATAAAAAGGATTATTCCACCCCATTTTACATACAGATCTACTAATATGGTAGGGTATAGGGTATATTATTGTTGTTGTTGTTAATGCTGGAGTTGTAGTTTATTCACTTGCTTTTATTTCTTTTGTTTAATAGAGCAGAATAGAATTAGAGTTAGGAATGAGGCGAAGAAAAAAAATAAAACAATGTTAATACACACACATGTATGTGCATGCGTGTGTGTGTGCGTATGTACATACATACATATGTATATATATATATAATACACACACATACATTTGTTTTAAATGTGCTACATTCTTTGTCTTTTTATTATTTATATATACATATATATATATATAAGCCAATTCAAAGAGGAGGCAGGGAGGGAGGGGGAGAGAGAGAGAGAGTGAGGACGATAAATTACAGCAATAGTCTTCGAGTAAAAAAAAAGATTACTTCAAAGACAGAGCAATAATACAGTAGGGTAGATTAGAATCTATCAGCTTCCAGTCATGTTGCTGTCTGTCTTATATATATATATATATATATATATGTGTGTGTACGTACATATATAGACACACACACACAAGAGAAAACATGAATATACCACATACATATATCAGAACATGCACATACACAGAGCTACATACACAGAGCTACATACACACATACTAAAGCATGTACATATACACATATGCATACACAGATGCTATTTAATTCACATGGCTTATACAGATGCTGTCAGTAAAAAGAGGAGATATGGTGATAACAGGTTGTTTGTTGGAGAGAAACACACGCACACACACACACACACACACACACACACACAAAGAAAATAACTAGAGTTAGTGTTATTTAATAAGTAGTTATGTGACCTGAAGTTCATAGTTTCAAATCTTACCAGGGCTGCTAAAAAAATCATTACCTTTGCACAGTGTTTAGTTGTAGTCCATTACACCCTGAGTTCAAATCCTGCTACAGTTGACTTTACTTTTCATTCTTTCAGGGATAACGAAATAATTACTAGAAGAGTTGACTAGTGGGTACCCCTCCATTCCTGTCACAACAGTAGAGATGATCACCCATTGTTGGATACTTCTGATTATCAAAATATAAAGTAATTGATTTGTTTTCTACATTAATGTGTGGATAAATCATCATTGTTTTAATGTCCACTTTCCAAGCTTGCATGGGTTGGAGAGAATTTGTGGATGTAGATTTTCATTACGGCCAGATACCCTACCTGTCACTGACCCTCACCTGTTTCCAAGAAAATTTTTCACATGACCAAACATGTTTCCATGGAAAATTGGAAACAAAAGACACCACTTGCATGGCAGGGACACTTGTTTACAGCTATCATATGATGTCAAAGCAAGGAGACAGTAAAATATAAACATATTTAAACATGGATTACTGAAGGCACATGGTTCAGTGGTTAGATCAACGAGCTCACAATCATGAGGTAGTGAGTTTGATTCCTGGACCAGGCTGTGTTGTGTTCTTGAGCAAGACACTTTATTTCACATTGCTCCAGTTCACTCAGCTGTAGAAATGAGTTGTAACATTACTAGTGCCAAGCTGTATTGGCCTTTGCCTTTCCTTTGAATAACATCAGTGGCATGAAGAGGGGAGCCTTACATGCACTGGTGACTGCATGTCTGCAATAAATAACCTTGTCCAGATTTGTGCTTCAAAGGGTAATTATCTAGGTGCAATCTCATGATCATTAATGACTGAAGGGGGTCTTTACACACACACACACACACACACACACACACACACACACACATTCAGTTTCTGTTTACAAAATCCATTCACAAGGCTTAGGTTAACCTGGAGCTATAGCAGAAGACATTTGCCCAAGGTGTCACACTGTGGGGCTGAACCCAGAACCATGCAGTTGAGAAGCAAGCTTCTTATCGCACAGCCATGCCTGCACTTCATAGTAAGCATATATAACACAAACAGAGACGGACATGTAGAGATTTTATACCAATGTTTCCTTAATCTTTTTAAACTATTGCCCTTTCTTTTTCTAACATTTTTTCAATGCCAACCCCTGCTTGCTATGATTCATAGTTGCCATCCACCACCAATTTTAATGTATGTACACATAATATCAAGTGAGAGAATTTAAGTTCTGAGTACTAGTTTGATGCGGGTGATGACATACCACAGCACCACTCTACTGTAGGAGAATATTCAACACATCACCTCTTGACCTTAGTTTTTGACCTGACCTTTAAGCACGTGCCTTTGGCCAGACTGAAGTATGTATTCTTTGTATTTCACGCATATGTTTGTTATTATCAGTTGATATTTATAATTATATCCTGAACCCATGCTAGCATGGAAAGCGGACGTTAAACGATGATGATGATGATTTATAGTTGTCTTTCTCTTTTCGTCCTTTTAGAGACTAGCCAGGCTAATCGGCCTGGTTTCCCGGTTTCAATGGCGTATGTGTTCCCCAGCAGGACGGGAAGCCAGTCCATCACAGCATTACTCATTTTTGTCAGCTGAGTGGACTGGAGCAACGTGAAATGAAGTGTTTTGCTCATGAGTACAACGCGTCACCCGGTCCAAGAATTGAAACCACAATCTTACGATCATGATGCTGACACATTAACCACTAAGCCACGCACCTCCACATTTATAGTTGCATTTTCTATATATTTATGCAGTTAGAATCAACAACACCCAAGTATGTACATTTGCATATTTATGCATGTACAAGTTGGAATGATACCTAATGTTACAGGTGCAGTGGCTGCCTTTAGTGCATGTATGGAAATACCCAAAACTTTTGACATCTTTTATATTATATTTTAGTTCATTATTTATAATATATCTGCATAGGTATTATGTATTAAGTTGTGTTTATTTATTTATTCACATTTCAAAGCCTATTGTTATTATTATCATTATTATTATTATCATTATGGCAGTGAGTTGGCAGAATTGTTAGCACATGAGGCAAGATGCTTAGCAGCATTTTGACTGTTTTTATGTTCTGAGTTGTCTTTGCTTTCATCCTTTCGGGGTCGATAAAAAAGTACCAGTTGAACACTGGGGTTGATGTTATTGACTTACCCCTCCCCCCAAATTACTGGCCTTGTGCTAAAATTTGAAATCATTATTATCATTGTTGTTATTTCAACTGCTGTTGTGATTGTAGACATACACACACTAACACACATGTAGACATACACACATATACACATGTACAGACATAGAAAGCTTTACTTATTATAGAATCTCTATAAACTAAAGAACTGATAATGATGATGATGATGTTTAGCCCTAGGACAAGACTGACTGAGTACAAACCAAATCATTACTTCTATGACCATATTGCCCAGTTAAATGTAGGGCTACATTATCTCATGTGCCTCTTATTTAAAACAACAGGGTATGATTTGAAATAGAATTAGCAACTATTTCTAGCAGATTAACCAGCTACATAGAGGTTCCCTTATTGGCTCATGGCTAAAGCAGTTATTCCTGGAAGATGGGTAGTAAAACTAAGTCTAAAGAAAGGTAAATAACAAAAAATATAATAACTACAACAGTAATAACAATAACAATGATAGTTCATGAACAAAATGGTAAAACAGTGATATAGGCTATTCTTCATGAATGGCACAAAAACAAAGAATATATAAATGAATAAATAAAAGATCTCATTAGCGATATATTTTTGTTGGATGGAATAGCAATTAAAATTGGTTGCAGACATGTTTTAAAGATTCTAAGAGATACATATAGTTTCAAATACATACATAAATAATATTTGCATAAATAACGAGTATCATATTTAAATAGCTTTTGTTTCTAAATAACATGTAGGTGCAGATGTGGCTGCATGGTTAAGAAGCTTGCTCCCCAACAATGTGGACTGGGGTTCAGTCCTACTGCTGAAAAGAAGCCCATCATGCATATATATATATATATATATATATATATATATATATATATATA
>NC_068985.1:44395914-44400718 GCF_001194135.2 Octopus bimaculoides
CATACATGATACAAAGAAAACAAGGATAGGTCATTTAGAGTCTTTGTTTTCTTTGTATCATCTGTCTGGATGTTTTACGTTCTTGTCCCATTTTGTATTATATATATATATATATATATATATATATATATATACACACACACATATATATATATATATATATGATGGGCTCTCCCGTCGAAAATGATATATGAGTGTTCAGCTTTTGCCAAATGACTTGTACAAATGATTTGTTTATAGTGATCAAATATTAGTGCCACACATTAGCTCACTCTCTCCTGGTTGGCGTTATTAAGGGCATCTGGCTGTAGAAACTCTGCCATATCAGATTAGAGCCTGGTGTAGCCATCTGGTTCACCAGTCCTCAGTCAAATCGTCCAACCCATGCTAGCATGGAAAGCGGACGTTAAATGATGATGATGACATACATCCATACATATACATCATACATGCTTACATATATTATATATCTTACATACATACATATATTTATTTTTAATATAAGGGAGTAAAATATTAAAGTAATATTTGAAAAAATATATAGAAATAAAAATATATTTTAAAAATAATAACATAATTATATATATAAATAAGCATAAGTATATCTATTTCCCCTAAAAATAACAATAATGTTTTCAGTCTTCAAGTTAATGTTTAATAACAATAAGAACAACAAAAATAACTTAAGCAATAAAAAAAGATAATTAAAATTTTCTTCACCTTTTCATCTTGTAATTTTGTTTATAGAAGAAATATCAGATTGAAAGATGAAAAGAGAGATAACAATAATAAAACAGACGTAGGTGTTTTATTTATCAATTTATCTATCTATCTATCAGTCAATCATACATGTATATAGATATATATACATACACACATATATACATTTATATACATACATATATATGCATAAATACACATACATATACACACGTACATATATATACATACATACACATGCACATATATATCTACACAGACACACACATATATATATCTACATCCACACACACACACACACACATATATATCTACACACAGACGCACACACATATATCTACACACAGACACACACACACATATATAGCTACACAGACACACACATATTTAAATACATATATACATAAATACATATACATACATACACATACAGATATTTAAATACACTCAAACAAATACATACATACACACAAGTGCAGATATCTAAATACACATACATAAACACATACACCCACACAGACATGCACACACACAGACATGCACACGCACAAAAGAAAATGAGATGACAAAGGAATAAATGATTATCATATGAACTTCATTAGCTTACAGCTGTTTCTACTATAAGATTCAGTGGACTCATAGCTGAGTACCTGAGTGACACCTTCCAGCTTCATCAGAGCTTCAAATATGAAGTGCAATTTATTTGGGAAAAGCATTACCAATGAGAAAGCCAACTCAGATGTGTATAAAGAAGTGTATATCCAGATTTAGATAAATGGTAATTAGCTCTAATATATGAATATACACTCATGTGTGTATATATACATACACACATAAATATATATATACATACATATATATAAATTCATGAACAGTTATACAAATACATGTTATGGGGTGACAGTGCTAAGCACTGATGTGTATAAATACAAGGTTATTACCAGTTCAAATATGCTTGAAGTGTACTTGAACCTGTAATAAAGCCATTCACAGTGTTTTGTCAAGGAGAAAATTTTGCACAGTAGACAAATGCTGCTTCTAATTCAACTGATTCAGAAGTAGCAAAAAGTTGTAAAGAATTGAAATATATACAGAAAATTATCTCCAGTGGAATGATGGTAATGTTTTATTTTAAGATCATTCGCTACTATTGCCATTTAGTGCAAGGTCAGCCCTGATTCAGTAGATTTATGATAAAAGACATTCCACACACGACTATCCATTACACTTTATATCTAGGATTATTGTCTATTATTGTCTATCCTTCCTATTTGAGGATAGTCACATTTGGCTGCTATTTCTAGCAGGTCTAGTAACTGGCTCAGGTTCCTGTATTTATCTGCAAAATGGTGATAAGGAACTAATACCAATTTACAGGTTTGGCTTCCTGTTGGAACACACTGTCTTCATTTGTTTGTTAGTTTTTTTCACACCTGTTTCGTTGTGCTTGTATGGGTTAAATATATCACTGAGTCATTGTTTTTACAGCTTGATGCCCTTCCTGTTGCTGTCCTGTTTTTAAAGTAAGGAATGTTTCAAGGTGCAAAACCAGCAAATGATTCACAGGTGGAGGATGACATCATTGCTAATAGCTCAGCAATTTTCAGAGAAATGAACATGTATACAAACACACACACACACATGCATCACACATACATGTGCATAACAGACAGACAGACAGACAGACAGCCAGCCAGCCAGACAGACAGACAGACAGACACACAAAATAGCTCTTTCATGTTCTGTCAAGCAAATCGAAACACAAGATACTTAGACATGGTTTAACCCAGTGGGATTGAACTCAAAACCACATGGTTGGGAAGCAAACTTCTTAACACGGACTCATGCAGATGCCTTCATTTTTAGTTTGGAAATGAAGAAGAACTCAGTGAAATAACTTTATCCTTATTAACCTGGTATTTGGAACACATATCAACATGAAATATTGAATCAAAATTTTAATTACAATCACTTCCACTCTTTAGCATTCAGATTATTCTGTTAAATGCATCTCTTATTTATTCACATTATTTTGAATTAATCCCACATTATCTTGTAGCTTTGAGATTTCAATGGCATGTTTGTATATTTTTAGAATGACATTGCAGGATAGGTGTGAGAGGCTGGATCTGATCAGTTTTAACATAAAACAGGTAGAATATTTGGGATAGATATGGCTGGATTAAATGCTTAAGAGTTAAAACAGGGAGTTTGCATCATAGAACCAGGGGTGGTCCTAAGTAGGCTAGTATCAAACGGATAATGAAAATTTTTGTTTCTATAGTCTGTAAAAGGGATGGATTGTATCAAAAAACAACAAACCACTGGTTACCATTAATCTCAAAGTGCTATATATTAGAGTGCTATATGATTAGATATCTGAAATACCTGCCACAACCTTTGAAAAGATTTAAAGGGTACTAGTAAGGAGCAGTTGGGGTTGTTGTAGTATTAAGTTAATGAAAGATAAATCTTATTGTTAGAGCATTATTTAGGTTTGAATTCAAGATCTCAGCAGGTAAAATATAAGCATTTTACATTTGCTCCACCACAGCCAATCTGTGTGTATGTGTCTGTGTGTGTGTGTGTGCATTTGGGTCTCTGTGTGTGTATATGTGTATCTGTCTGTGTGTATGCATGTATGTGATGTATCTGCATGCAAATATGCATCTGTATATATTTATGCCTGTGTGTGCTTTTGTGTGTATATCTGTATATCTAAGTGCATGTATGTATCTGTACATACCTGGATGCTTGTATGTTTGCATATCTGTGAAATTTTTGCATGTGTGAGTGTATATGTGTATGCCTGTACATATGCATGTATGTGATGTGCATATATATATATATATATATATATATATATACATACACACACACACATATATATATATATATGTATAGGAGGCCAAAAGTGTATATACGCTGCTATATGTATATATAAAATAACAGAACAAAAAATGGAATAAGAAGGTAACAGGCTTATGTGTATATATCTGTACATCTGTGTGCATGTGTGTGCATATATGTGTACACATCTGGACGCTAGTATATTTTCATATCTGCACAATTTCCATGTGTGTTTGTGTGTGTATGCATGTGTGCATATGGATCTGTGTGTGTGTGTGCATATATGTGTAACTATCTGAACATATGCATATATGTGATGTGCTTGCATGCAAGTGTGCATATATATATATATATTTGTGCATATATGTGCTTATGTATATATATATCTGTACACATCTGTGCATGTATGTGCATGTGAGTACACATCTGGATGCTTGTGTTTGCATATCTGCACAATTACTGTGTGTGTGTGTGTGTGTACTTGTCTCAGTTACTTGTGTTTGTGAGTACATGTGTATATGTATGCTAGCATCCACAAATAGCTAGCTTCCTTTTCTCTAGTGTGAGTCATCCTCACTTGTTGAATGTGCAGTAAAAAAACCTATTTCACATCAATTGTTGTTCACTGATATTTTCATTCCTTTCTCTTTCTCTCATCATCCTCCTCAGTAATATTTTATGCCTTATTGTAATATACATGAACAAACACACACACATTACATATATACACATCATGCATATACATCACGTATATATCTCGCCTTTTGTAGGTTTGAATGACTGTATAACATATACATAATATATATATATATATATATATATATATATATATATATATATAGATAGATAGATAGATAGATAGATAGATAGATAGAGAGATAGATAGATAGATAGATATGTATATATAATTTAAGTAATAGAAAAAAATGGAGAAACTGATGTACAGACATCAATTTATTTGAACATACTTAATTCTGTACAATTCTGTCATTTGACTGTGGCCATGTTGGAGCACCACCTTAAAGGGTTTTGTAGTCCAAGAAATCAACCCCGGGACTTATTCTTCATCAGCCAAGTACTTATTCTATCAGATTCTTTTGCTGAACCACTAAGTTACCAAGACGTAAACACACCCACATCAGTTGTCAAGTGATGGTGGGGGGACAAACATAGACACAAATACATACATACATACACACACACACACACATATATATATATGTATATATATATA
>NC_068985.1:44400728-44408058 GCF_001194135.2 Octopus bimaculoides
ACACACACGATGGGCTTCTTTCAGTTTCCGTCTACCAAATCCACTCACAAGTTTTGGTCGACCCATGGCTATAGTATATATTGTATAAAAGATTGTGGGTAAGGCCAAAACAATGCGAAGTAAATGCAATACATATATATATATTCACTAGATGAAAAGTGTAGGCTGAGTGATATCATTTCACAGAGATTATGAGAAATGCTATCATTCCACCCACACAGAAGTGTGGGTGGAATGATAACATATCTCAACCATAATTTATTTCTCCTTCCCTCCCACTCTCTCTCTCTCTCACACACACACACACACACACATACACACACAGAGGCATATGCAGTTTTTTTATAACAAGTTAAAGATGGAGCCTCTACATGGTTGCATGACTTGCTAGAAATACCAATCAAATCTCTTACAAAATCTTTACATACTGTCTTAAAAAAACAGCACTCATCTATGCTTGAACAAAAAAAAAAAAGATACAGGATGGTCATGGTTGGAACTCCTTTAATCATGAGGTATGTTTGAAGGGGGCTGACATAAGGCCAAACAGTAACAATATCAACACCATAAACATGATGGGGATGAACAAATATGGGACACACTACATGGTTGCTGCTTCTAGAAATAGCAGTCAAATTCCTCCTCAAATCTCAACATACCATATCAATGGATACGGTATGTCTGAATAAAAGGAAGAGTGGTTGTAGCTGGAATGTCTTTCACTTGCCCCTCGTGAACTTTCCCTGAAGTAAACTGATGACAGGGAACTTATTGGACATGACAAAGTGAACATGCAGATTTCGTTAAAAGAAAGAAGTGTTAACCTAAATGAATACCTAGACTGATGCATTGACAGAGGTCGACATGTAGAATTAGTTGAAAGAAAGTGTGGGTGGGGTAACCAAGGTGAACAACTAGACTAATATAAAGAAAATGTGTTGACTAAGCGGGATACTCAGATTATAGGAGGAAAGTGGTATTACTTTGCCACAGCTCACATATCCGTGCTCCTATAAAAATGAACAACAGTGTACAGGAAGATGCATAATGGTAGAATTGGAGAAGTATAAAGCTACACTGGTAATCCAGGTGGAATTTGGCAGTAAAGTGGTTCTGGAGAGGTGGCAATAATCCAAGTAGTAGGTTGGAAAAAGATGAGATTCCAAGAAAGGCAGGATCAAGCTAGGGTGACTGCAAGAGTGTATATTATATGTATAGGCCGAAAATATATTAAAAAAAAACACAGAAACAAGTGAAAAAACAACAAACAGAGTGTTTAATGCTCAGGAAACTGGAAGAAGTATTTGACATTTTGAGCCTAGACTCTTCTACAGAAAGGAATGAAGTGAGAAAACAGATGGAGAGAGGGAAAAAAATGGAGAGGTAAAAACAAGTCTGGATTAACAGTTACTACATGGACTAATACACACACACACTATTCCATTTATTGTGAGAATGTCTGTCAGAGTTGATAAGAGGGTGCACAACTATTTTGAAGTTTGATAATCTATATCCTTGTCACTGTCTCATCTGTGTCAAGCCTATAGCCACTACATTGAAGTAAGTAATCACAGCACAGTGTATAGTTCATGACTATGGACAGGCAGTGGTAGCATTGTCAAACTTGATGACTGTTGTTTCCATTAAGAGGCAATGCTGAGTTCAAGTCCCTTTGTGGGTCTTAAAAACCAAAGCGGGGAAACTCCTTGACCATGTAGTTCTTCCCTACAGACCAATGTGGGAGTCTATGTCATAACTGCTAGAAAATGTGATCAGTTTTGAAAATTAATTTTTCAAAATTAATCACATTTTAACATTTTTAAAATATAGATGCACCTAATGGGTAGTGTAGTCAGAAATATACTATGACTGAAAAGACAAGATAGTCATGGTTGAAATATCTTTGAATATAAATTTGTTTAAGCGGGGTTTTTGAGTTTAAACAACAACAGCATAAACCATAATTTCAGTGCATGCCTAATGATCCTATAGACTTATACTAGAGTTATCATTAGGGTTTTAATAGTGATGCCTCCAACACCACCACACTAAATACCAACAGGTTTAACAATGATGGCATGGTGGTAGATTCATAAAAAGTTATAAATTGAAAGCAGTTTTCTGGTGTTCTGTGAGAAGAGAAACAGAAGCATGAAGTGTTGTGGGTTGTAAAGCTGTGTGTCATTGTGAATCAAGAAGTTGGGAAAAAGTGTATGTGGAAAGAGAGTAGTGCATCTATCATCACTGACACTGGGAAGAAAGAGGCTTGGAAATGTTAGTACAGAAAGTTGTTGAATGAGAATGCATGGGTTGAGGTGGAGAGAAACTGTACTCCAAGTAGAGCCAACAGGTGTTGGGGCAGCTGGGGGACTAGCAAGTGAAATTAAAAGATATGTGGTCAAAATGGTCATTAAGGACATGAGGGAAAGGAAAGTAGCTGAACCATTAATAATAGCTGCTGAGATGCTGAAAATATCTTTCAAAGTAGGACATGCATTTGTCATCCACATAATCAATAATGTGGACACAAGGAAGTGTCATATCCAATGACTGGCATGATAGTGTCATCATCAACTGCTGCAAAAGGCAAAAGAGATGTTCTAAGAAAAAAAAAAAAAAGAAGCAGCTGTAGAGGTATCAAATGAAAGCTCTGAGTAATGTAAGTGGTAGAAAGAACTACAGTAGGGAGAGAATTAGTTTAGATGAGATGAAGTGCAGTTTGGTTTTGTGCCAGGCTGGAGTACCACTGATGCCATCTTCTTGATGAGATGACTACAAGAGATGTTTATAGATGAAAATAAGCCAATATGCTTAGTATTCATTAATCTGGAGAAGGACTATGACAGAGGTCCTATAGACTGTGGCCTACTGTTTGTTCAGGAAACTCAGTGTAGATCAATGGCTTGGGAAAGCCATGTAAGTCATGTACAGGGATGCTGTCAGTAAGGTGAGAATAAAAAAAAAAAAATTCCATCCCGTGTACCAAGTGTAAACTATGGGTGCACAAAAGTTGTAGTAGAATAACAGGTAGGCTGACAGAGAAGGAAGTGTTTGTAAGTGAGATACACAAGATTAGTTGGTAGTATATGAAATGAATTCTTTCAAATGCTCAGAAATTTCCAAGTAATTGATAGCTGTTGTTACTTTTGTTACCAAGGTGACCTAATTAACAGTAGAGGTGACTGTTCTAAAAGAATGGCAACTAGAGTGTGAACAGAATGGAGAAACATTTGGAGTGCTATTACCCCTGCTGGTAACAAAGATATTTTCTCATTGAATGAGTGAGAGGTAGATTGTATGACGCTTGAGTACAAAGTGTGATGCTGCATGGTAGAGAAACAAAAGCACCAAATTTGAAGGATGTATGAATGCTGGAAATAAAGTAGTTGGGCTTGCTCTAATGAATGTATAATATTAGTTTCAAATTTTGGAACAGGGCCAGCAGTGTTTAAGGGTAGAGTAACTTGATTATATAAACCCCTAATGTTTAACTGGAACTTATTTTCTGGATCCTGAAAAGATGAAAGGCAAAGTCAACCTCAGTGGAATTTGAACTAAGAACATAGAGACAGACAAAATGCCACTAAGTATTTTACCTGCCATGCTAACAGTTCAGTCAACTCACCACCTTAATAAGAATAATAATGATATCAAATTTTGGCACAAAGCCAGCAATTTCAGACGCGGGCATAAGTCAATTGCATCAATTCAAGTATTCAGCTGGTACTTATTTTATTGATCCTGAAAGTATGAATAGCAAAATTGACCTTGGTGGAATTTGAACTCAGAATGTAAAGATAAATGAAATGTTGCTTAGTATTTTACCAGGCTTGCTAACGATTCTACCAGCTCACCACCTTACATTGATGATAATAATAGTAATAATAATAATAATAATAATAACAGTAACCATAAGAGCATCACAGCAAACCACAATACATAGCCAAGGCACACAGAGCTGCGCTCGGTAGTGAAGTGAAAGCACACTATAAAAATAAAACTACTGAATAATAGTAATAATGGTTTTAAATTTTGGCACAAGGCCAGCAATTTCGGAGGGAATAAGCTTATATTGACTCCAGTGCTCAACTGGTACTTATTTTATTGATCTCAAAGGGATGGAAGGCAAAGTCAACTTTAGTGGAATTTGAACTCAGAGCTTAAAGACAAATGAAATTCCCCTTAGCATTCTGCCCTGCATGCTAACTGTTCAGCCAGCTCACTGCCTTACAATAGATATATAATATTGGTTTTAAATTTTGGCACAAGGCCAGCAGTTTTGCAGGAGGGGGCCAAGTCGATTACATCGACCCCAGTGCTCAATTGGTACTTATTTTATTAACCCTGAAAGGCTGAAAGGCAAAGTTGACCTTGGTGGAATTTGAACCCAGAACATAAAGATGGACAAAATGTTGCTTAGCATTTTGCCAGGCATGCTAACCAGCTCACCACCTTATAATAAAATAAATGCGCCCTTTTAAAGCCTAGCCAGGCTCATGGGCCCAGTTTCCCGGTTTCAATGGCATATGTGTTCCCCAGCTGGACAGGATACCAGTCCATCACAGTGTTACTCATTTTACTCACTGGAGCAACGTGAAATGAAGTGTTTTGCTCAAGAACACAACGTGTTGCCCGGTCCAGGAATCGAAACCACAATCTTGTGATCATGATGTTGACACCCTAATCACTAAGCCATGCGCCTCCACTGCTCACCACCTTACATTGATAATAAAAATAATAATAATAATATTGGCATTAAATTTTGGCACAAGGCCAGCAATTTCGGAGGAGGGACTAAGCTGATTATATTGACCCCAGTGTTCAACTGATACTTATTTTATCAATCCTGAAAAGGATGGAAGGCAAAGTCAACTTTGGTGGAATTTGAACTCAAAACATAAAGACAAACAAAATGGCCCTAAGCATTTTGCCCTGCATTGCCTGCAAGGCTAGCAATTTCAGCATTCCCACATGCAGACTCATATCAATGCTTACCACCAAAAATAGACAACATCACTATGTCAGTAACAATTACACACATAAACATAAATACTCAAAACACCTTTCTTCCTCCCCTTTAATTTTCTTTGTCATTTGTACTCTGTGTAAGTTAGATCCATTAATATAAATATCTATATATTTATACTTAAATAGTCATCATCTTAAAGTCTCTACCTTTTGCATGTGTATATATATATATATATATATATATATATATATATATACACATCTTGTATTTCATACCCAAACTGTTATATTTAATAGATCTAATTTGTTTATCCACATAATCGCCACCATATCTGTCTCAACTCGATCCCTCTTAAAGCCGTTCTTTACCCTGTGGAATTGATCCTCTGTAAAGACATCGGAGACTAAATTTGAATCATTTGAGCACTACTAAGTGTCTTCTATACTAAGAATCTCTGGATCTCATCTGTTGACAATAAACATAAGTACATAAGTACCAGACAAAAAAAGCTGCAATTGAATGGGGAAAAAATTGAAAAATTAACAAAAATTGAACTTCAATTATTGTGTTATTGCTACGAAAGTAACTTTTTCAATGTATGTGCATGCATGTGTACACATGTGCAAATATATGTGTATATAATTTGTAGTTCATAGGTCACATTTGAGAAGATGAAAACTGAAAAACAAGACCCAATATGATGAAGAGTTGTATGTATACTATTTCACGTAACAAAATATAATTGATCAAATATTTCAACACAGTTCCTCAAAGGACACATACACATACCTTTCTCTCTTTCTATTTCCATCAGTCTGTGTGTGTGTGTATGTGTGTGGGTATGTGTATATGTATGTGTATATATATATAAACACACACGCACCAGTTGTATGTAACACCACACTAGCAATATCTATACAGTCACAGAGCAGTGAATATTAATATCTGTACAGTCATACATCTGTGTTTATAGCATAGCTATACTAACGCACCAGTGTTTATAGTATAACTAAACTAACATACCAGTGTTGATAGTATAGGTACATAAACAGACAATCATTATCATTTTTTAATATTCATCTTCCATTCATGCACGGGTAGGATGGTTGACAGGAGCTAGCCAGGTAGGAAATCTACCCAAGGATACTGTGTGTTTTGGCAGGGATTTTATGGGGCTGGATGCCTTTCCTAACACCAACCACTCCACATAATGAATTCAGTGCTTTTTATGTGGCACCAGCACAGGCGAAGTTAATTTTGGCAAGATTTTTACAATGTCTATATGACGACATTATCCAGTGAAATGACACCACGTTGTTCTTTCAACTAACCTCAGTTCTATTCTATTTCTTTCCTCTAGCCCCACCCCTGGAACCAGCAACAACAACAACAACAGACCGTTTCCTTTCCTTTCTTCATTCTCATAGATAATAAGACCCCTCAAAGGTTGAACTTTACATTCTTCTCATGGGAAATTAGCTTGACCAATCTTGAACTTTCTTTTTCAGTGATTTTCACTAATCCATGCAATCCATCACAAGTCTCCACAAGTTCCAGATTTTAATACCTAGCTTTTGTCTTGTCTTACTAATCTGGGATGTTGGATCAGTGAATGTCTGGTAAGTTCTCTGTCATCAATTCACTGCAAGGAAAATTCACCACAGGGAAAGTTCAAAGTTTTTTTTGTTTTTTTTTTTGCAATAAAATAGTTTTTGACTATTAATGGTGGAATACTATGGATATATTTTCGCGGTGAATTGATGGCAATGAACTTACCTGTAATCAAATTAGTGTATTGTTCCAAGACATAAGATTGTCATTGGTTACTTCACAGGTCCAATTGAACAAAGTTGATAAGGTTGTTGGTAAAAAAAAGGGGGTGGTTTAGCAGCAGCAGTAGCAACAACAAAATGAAAATAGAATTACAAGTGCTGAGAAGAACTCAATGCTAGTATCTAAAAAAAGGTTAAAAGGTAAGAAATTGAGCTAAAACTGCTGACAGTATGATATTTTCTCAAGCTCTCTCTTTCTCTCTCTATCAGTGCAACCATTCTTGATGGGGAAAAAAGAGGTGATGATAATAGAGAAACCTCGACATTCTAGTTCTTAAGAAGATCAAAAGCCACCAAGCTGATAATAAAATCTTTGCAGTTTCCTCCTAATTCCAACAAATTCCAAGAATGCATTGAAGAATTTCTTATTCCTCATAGAAACAACGAAAAGAAAAAAAATTCAGATTTACGTCCAAAATAAACAGAAATTGGAAAACAAATGGTTAAATACGGAAATATATGTATGTCTGTGTATGTATGTATGTATCTCTCTCTCTCTCTCTCTCTCTCTCTCTCTCTCTCTCTCTCT
>NC_068985.1:44408386-44424202 GCF_001194135.2 Octopus bimaculoides
ATATATATATATTACACACACACACACATATATGTATATAGGTATATTGTCTACACATTCAACTTGGATGAATGATATCGCAGTCTACTTACCAGCAGTAATATATTTTTTTTTTTACTTTATTGCAATTTACACCAGAATGAATCCACAATTAAATGTGTATGTATGCCTGAAGAGATACAGATGTATATGTGTGTGCATGTACACACGTGTGTATGTGTATATTTATATATATATATATATATATAATACACACACAGGTGTACATACATACATACATACATATATATATATCATCAACATCATCGTTTAATGTCCAACTTCCATGCTGGCATGGCTGATGTCTCTGTGTTTATATATATTATACATACATACACACAAGCATACATCTAATACATGCACACACATATATACACATATACATATACACACAGGGATGCATACATACATACATATATATATATACATATACACACACACGCACACATTTGTGTGAGAGCACATATATATATAAGCCAAAATTAATCCCAAAACAAAAAAAACAAAAAAAAAAGTAAGATTTTGTGGCAAAGTTTTATTTATTTATTGGAATTCTATTATTTCCTCAGAATAATTCTTTAACCATTGTTCTCCTATTGAATATTCCAGCAACTAAATCTAGAGTAATACCAAAATATCCATGTGGAATCACAGACATTGTTCTTCAGAGACGAAAGAAATGAAGAAAGAAAATAAGAGTTTCTTCCTTTGTATTTATTTTTAAAGCAAAATCAAATCAAAGATAAATATGGTGATTAGATTTGCTTAACCCCAAGCCATCCTTGGTTAAAGACATTCCAATCATGACCACCCCTTTGTTTTGCTTATACAGTAAAGAGAGGCCCAATAAAGATTTTACTAGCATCTTCTGTTGCTCTTCTCTCTCTTTTTAGTTTTGATAGCAGTATGGCACCATTCAGACTTCTTTGACGTGATGCTTAGTCTGCTATTTATGTAACCTGTGAGGTTTCATTGTTTGCACAATAGGGAAAAGTGTATGTACTGGAGTTCCATCATAGATTGTTGTATTTAAGGCTGGACACTGATGAGGTGTGATGCACGATTACTTAATGTCTACTTACCTAATTATTTCAGCATTCTGATGAAATGCAGGTATGTCCAATAAAGCTTTGACTACCACACCTGTTTTCATGCTTATCATTCCATTATATATAAGGTGGCAAGCTGATACAAACATTACCATGCTGGGTAAAATGCTTAGTGGAATTTTGTCTGTCTTTACATTCTGAATTCAAATTCTGCCATGGTTGACTTAGCCGTTTATCCTTTCAGGATCAATAAAATAAATATCAGTTAAATACTGGGGCTGATGTAACTGACTTACCTCCTCTCACCAAATTTTTGGTCTTCTGCCAAAATCTGAAGCCTTGCTTCCCAACCACATAGTTTCCAGTTCAGTCTCACTGCATGGCACCTTGGACAGGTGTCTTCTATAGCTTCAGGCCGACCAAAGCCTTGTGAGTAGATTTGGTAGACGGAAACTGAAAGAAGCCTGTCATGTATATATTTATATATATATATATATATATATATATATATATATATATATATATATATATATATATATACACACACACACACACACACACACACACACACGCATATGTATGTATGTACGTATATATTTGTGCATCTGTGTTTGTTCCCCCCACCATCACTTGACAGCCGATGTTGGTGTATTTACGTCCCCGTAAGTTAGTAGTCAGGCAAGAGGCCGATAGAATAAGTCCTGGGGTCAATTTGTTCGACTAAAGGTTGTGCTCCAGCATGGCTGCAGTCAGATGACTGAAACAAGTGAAAGAATAAAAGAATATGAAGACCCATGGCTTAGAGAATAGAGTGTTAGGCTTACAATCATAAGCGACGAGTTTGATTCCTGGACTGGGCTGTGTGTTGTGTTCTTGAGAAAGACACTTTATCTCATACTGCTCCAGTTCACTCAGCTGTAGAAATGAATTGCAATGTCACTGGCGCCAAGCTGTATCAGCCATTGCCTTTTTCTTGGATAACACCAGTGGCATGGAGTGGGGAGGCTGGTATGCATGAGTGACTATTGGTCTTCCACAAACAACTCTGCCCAGACTTGTGCCTCTTGATGCAATCCCATGATCATTCACGACTGAAGGGGGTCTTTACCCTTACTTTTACATACATATACATATATAAGAACAGATGAATATGTCATCTGGTATAACTACAGTTGTTTCGTTAAAAATCTCTGTGATATAAACATGGTACCATCAGATAACCCATTCATTAGTTCTTACGTTTTTACATCACTTTAAAGTTTCATTTATCATTGGATACTTTCGGATAATATTGCAGTTGTGGATTATCTAACAACAGTGAACCACTCTTCCCTTGATACATTCCATGCTATGATAATGGATTACTTGGGTGTGTTTTGCATTACTCTGTCTTGCCAATTTGTTATATACATTACTTTGATATGTTTCAATCCCCTATGGAAACCCTGTAATCAAAATTATATATATATGCACGCGCGCGCGCGCGCACACACACACACACACACACACACACACACACACACACACACACACACACACACAGTAACATAAGAAATAGAAAGTCTTTGGTAAAGTGCTATATATTTGAAAAAGTGAATAGAAATGGCTTTTCTGATAATTTTTCCACTTTGATAATTAGATGTTGGTGGATAAATTATCAGAATGCCATTTCTATCCATTTTTACAAACATATATATATATATATATATACTTCGTTTTTGGTTTGGTTTGTAAGATTCTTTATGTGAGTTTGTGTGTTGAAGCATATTTTGTTGTGCCTGAGGAGAGTCATTCTCCTTTAATCCTTTATTTAACACACTCACCGGTTCAGTTTCCACTCATTTACTTATTTATTTTTTGTTGTGTCTTGCAACCTTTTCAATATACACATGTATATGTACATTAATTAGTGTACTGTTCCATGATGGTAAGATCAACAAAAAAAGTACTCCATCTCGTGAGAGATAAATATTATTTAATACAATATATGTAGATAAATATTATTTAGTAAATACAATATATTTATGTGCTACTATTAGTGTCATGTGCTGAGAGCATGCCAAACAGTGTTTTTTAACACATCTGGTGTCCTAGCATGAATATCTGAGACTGCCCACATGTCCCATTTTTTTAGTTTGTTATGCAATGTAGGCAGTGTCTGATGACTGTGCTAAGACATCAGATGTACTGAAAGACACTGTTTGGCATGCCCTCAGCACATGAAACTAATAGCAACACATAAATACATATATTGTGTTAATTATAGTTTATTATATGTATGTGTACTCAACGTATCCTACCCTTTAAGACTTCAGAGTGATCTGAGGAGGACTTGGCAGTTATTTTTCATATGTTGAATGATCATTGGAGGAGGGTAATTCTGATAGTTGACATAATTGTTTGGGGAGGTTGTAGGAATTGAGTAATGGCAAGGAGAAAGAATGTGAGAAATGTGAAGGGAGAAAGATGGGAAAGGAAGAAATAAATGGGAGAGAGAGAGAGAGAGAGAGAGAGAGAGAGAGAGAGAGAGAGAGAGAGAGAGAGAGAGAAATATAGCTGGGTGAGTGGGTCAATAAGGTAGTAGACAATCAGCTGAAAGCAGTGGGAATACTGTGAATTTGACAAATGTTCTACATTACTAAATACAAAGTTAGGTTCCACATAAGTAATATATGTGAGTTGAAGAACCTCAATCAACTGAAATGATTATCTAAGCAAATAGGAAACAAACACTCCCTCTACTATACGTTGTAAGTTTTCACCTGTTTTTTCCATATCTTTCTTGGTCTTACTCTTCCACAAGTTCCTTCCATTTGATTTTCTGGCACTTTTTTAACCAGCGGTCATCCTCCATGCACATCTCACATCTGTACCAGCACAGTCTTCTCTCTTGCATGTTACATTTAATTTCTCTTACCCGCAATCTTTCTCTCACTTAATTTCTGCTCTATCATTAATGCACTCCAACATTACACATCAAACAGAACACGTTCGCCTCATTTCTTTCCAGTTTTGTATATTCTCTGTCGTCAATGCTTATTAAAGAGCAGATTATATGATGTTTGTGCACTTCAAACAGAAGCATTATACAACTGGTACTTCAATCAGAGAAAGAAACATTTTTATTGCCAGCAGAAATAACAGCTTCCTAAACATTCTCCATTCTGTTTTAACTCTAACTACTAGGTTTTTGGAACACCAACCTCGACTGCTTATTAGGTTACTTAGGCTACAGAAACTGGTGAATATTTTTACTACTGTTAAGGAGCCTTTCCTACATTTGAAAGAATTTCTTGCTAGTTACAAGGTTGGACCATAAAGAAAAGCACTCAGTGGATATTGTAAAGTAGTTGGCATGAGGAAGGGTATCTAACCACAGAATCCATGCCAAAATAGATTTTGTGGTGCATGACTACACCTTTCATCTTGTTTGTCAGATCTTGTAGAAGTGTTCGACCTATGCCAGTGTGGAAAGTGGATATAAAATGATGTTGATTATATATATATTTTGTGTTATGCTTAGAAGTGATGCACTTTACTAGAATTTTTTGACTTAGGTCCAGTAAAACAAACAATTCTAAATCTTTGTTATAGTATGGCATAGGAGTGGCTGTGTGGTAAGTAGCTTGCTTACCAACCACATGGTTCCAGGTTCAGTCCCACTGTGTGGCACCTTGGGCAAGTGTCTTCAACTATAACCTCAGGCCAACCAAACCTTGTGAGTGGATTTGGTAGACAGAAACTGAAAGAAGCCCGTCGTATATATGTATATATATATATATATATATATATATATATATATATGTGTGTGTGTGTGTGTGTGTGTGTGTATATGTCTGTGTGTTTGTGTTTGTCCCCCCAACATCGCTTGACAACCGATGCTGGTGTGTTTACGTCCCCGTAACTTAGCGGTTCGGCTAAAGAGACCGATAGAATAAGTACTACGCTTACAAAGAATAAGTCCTGGGGTTGATTAGCTCGACTAAAAGGTGGTGCTCCAGCATGGCCACAGTCAAATGACTGAAACAAATAAAAGAGTAAAGAGTATCAATATTTGGTTTTACTTCATATACATATATGTTTAGAGAGAGAGAGAGAGAGAGAATCAACTACTTTATGTGACCAGATGTACCAATGAATAAGATGTCATCCATTTTTACTTTCCCCATGAAATTTCATCCTTTTTCCAAGTTACAGAGAAGACTTGAGCCAATGAAGAAACCTCTATGCAGTCACGTGACCACATTCCCCTCATACCACACTCCATTGTCTTGGACAAGCAGGGACACATTAGATGATAAAGCCCTACATACACCTTGAAATGATGGTATGGTCATAGCTGGAATGTTTTTGACCATAGGTTTACTTCATAAAGGCTGACATGTGAGCTAAACAACAACATCTGCAGCAGTAGAATAAGCTGAAACAACACAGAATAAACCAATATTCCCAGAAACATGACAAATCCCTAACAGCAGCCTACATATGATACTCAGGTATTATATGTAGAATAGTGCAGCATTTTACTTAGACATTATATATATATTTATTGCATGGTAAAGAAGTTTGGTTTTTTTCATCACATTGTTCCAGATACAATCCTGCCATGCAGCATCTTTGGCAAGTGTCTTTCATCACATTTTCAAGTTGACCTAATACTTGTAGTAAACAGAAGCTGTAAAAGAAGCCTGATAGAGTGGCTGTACAGTGTGTGTTATGACACAAGGAGGATCCCATTTGATTCAATTAATAGAACAGCCTGGCTCATAAAATTAACATGCAAATGGCTGAGCACTCCACAGACATGCATACCCATAATGTAGTTTTTGGGGAGATTCAGCTTGACATAGAATGTGACAAGGCTAGGTCCTTTGAAAGACAGGTACTACTCATCTTTTCCAGCTGAGTAGACTGGAGCAATATGAAATAAAGTGTTTTGCCCATGGACACAATGCACTGCCAGGAATCGATCTCATGATCTTACGATCTTGAGCCAAATACCCAAACCACTCAGCCACACACCTTCACAATTACTGCTACCAATAACAGAGACCCTAAGTAAAGGTCATGAACACAGGTCTTCTTCTACTGATTATCTATAAAAATTGAAATAGTTTTTTCTTTTCTTTATCATGTTATTTTTTATCATGTTATTTTTTTTCTTTATCATTTGTTATTTTGATTCTGAATTCATTTGACCTATTGTTGACCTACAATAATTTGGAATGAAACCCTATGTGATGACACACTTTTCAGTTTTGTTTTGGCAAATCAAACATTTGATCAAAACCCCATCCAAAATCAATGTACATAAACTTCAAACAATGAAAAATTTCCGTTCCACATATATATATAGTGATGTTTTCTCACAGAAATTGACTTTTACACAAAAAAAAAAAGAAAAAGGGCACACACACACATATAAGCAACTGTGTATATATTCAACTAACATATATTAAGGCCTTCCGCTACTAGCCAATTAATATTAAATAGAAAGTGATTAGCTGCATTTTGGTTGGGTTAACGTGACATATTTATTTACTGATGGCATAAAAAAATAGTAACTGCAAAATGATAGTTAGTAATCCAACAATAAAAAAAAAAAGAATTGAAGGACTTCAGTGAATTGCTTAATCTATTATTAGCAACGAAGGTCTCCTCTCTTCAAATGAAAGATGCCAGACTAATATCAATTATATTTTTCATTATATGGCATATGATGTAATCTATTATGTATGTAAACAGGATTAGTTATGTTTGTATTTTAGATGTATTTATGGCTTATGTTTGATTATGGATTATTTTCTTTGTCTTCAATGTTCATTGACATGGATGATAATACGATGTTTTGATCGACTCACTTTGATTAAACAAACAGACAAACAGAGAGAGACACACATAAATGTGTCTATTTCTAAGCTGGTTAGGGATTGAAACTTGAACAGTTATTTAACTGGTGGACAATAAGTTGGTGGTTAGAACTGCAGACCTAACAGTCTGCAGATATAAAAGTTCCCTGTTCAATTCTTAGCTTTGTGCAGGAATATATATTCATCATTATCATCATCATTTTTATGTCAATTATTCCATGCTGGCATGGATTACATGAAACTTGTTGAATCAGACTTTCTATGTTCAGATACTCTTTCTGTAACCAAGGCTTACTTGTTTACCAAATTTGGTACTTTCATTCCACTCATCCTCAGATGTTGAAACGATGAAACATTTTTTTTCTTTTTACTAAAGAATGTAAACAAAGACTTTTTGTTCGAGCAATGTTAATGACACATAAAGGATACCTGTACTGGCAACATGTGAGGGGCATCCGGGCCAGCAACAAGTGAGGGAGGAAAAGGAATATTCCATTCTAAACATGTTAATTTGATTTAGAATGGAATATTCTTAAGTCATTTCCTTATGATAAAGGTGAATCTTATTGTTCGCTCTGTAACAATGAACTGTATTTCATCCTGTTCTCAGGGAATCCTCTTGTAAACACGTTTAAAGAACACGTTTATCGTTGTAAGCATTGGCAAAAACATACCTTTAGTTCCTATAAGTAATTTCTACCAATATATAGAACTCAAATTTTAACTGTTTTCTTACATTTCATATCCACAAAATATATCTATTTCCACACCTTTAAGCTTTATTCCTATTCACCCTCTATATTTCTCCACTGTTAGTTTTCTGCTAATTTCTCTCTATCTCCTCCTCCTTTTTCTATAAATTGCCTTTAACGTTATATCTATTAATGCTTTTTCTGAAAAAAAAAAAACTTGCCAGCATTCCCTTCATTATATACGCAGTCATCACATTCTGTTAAAATGTCATATTAATGTGTTTGGTTTCTTTTTTTCCCCGATGAGAAGATTGCATTGTTTTATGTCTAGAATAATACCAATGTTTTCTTCGAAACATATGTTAGAAGTATAAAGATTTGGATAACACCTACATTTAACTCCATTTATTTATTTATCTATGCTATACAAAAACATTTCACTTAACCCTGGAATTTCTACCTTTAAAAGTAGGCTGTTACAACCTTGGTACCTATGTGAATTTTTGCTGCCCTGGTAATTATTTATTTATTTTTTCCATGTGGTTTGTACACATTGAAAAAATACACATACATATATATATATATATATATATATATATAAATGTATTTATTCTTTTACTTATTTCAGTTATTAAACTACTGTCATGCTGGGGCACCGCTTTGAAAAGTTTTAGTTGAACTTATTGTTTAAAGCTTGGTACTATTCTATCCATCTCTTTTGCCACACCACTCAGTTACATGGGTGTAAACACACCTAACACTGGTTGCCAAGTGGTATGCATGTGTATGTGTGTGTGTGTGTGGGGGGGGGGCAGACAAACAGACACACACATAATAGGCTTCTTTCAGTTATAAGGTTTTGGTTGGTTCGAGGCTATAGTAGATGAGTATATTAATCATTTACCCAAGGCTCCATGCAGTAGGACTGAACTCAGAAACATGAAGTTAGGAAACAAATTTCTTACCACACAGTCATGCCTGCACCTTTGAAATATATAAACACGCACACATACACATATTATTAATGGGATACATTTTTCAAAATAAGACTTCTCAACACAATCAAAGACTCCCTTTGGTAATGAACGACCATGGGTTTGCACCTAGAAAGTTACCCTCCAAAGCACAAGTCAGGGCAAGGTTGTTTATGGAAAATCAGCAGTCACCCATGCGTACCAGTTTCCCCTCTCCATGCCACCGATGTTATCCAAAGGAAATGCAAAGGCTGATACAGCTTGGTACCTGTGACATCACAACTCATACCTACAGCTGAGTGAACTGGAGCAATGTGAAATAAATTGTCTTGCCCAAGAACATAACACACAGCCCAGTCTAAGAATTGAACTCACAACCTCATGATTGTGAGTCTGATGCTCTAACCACTGAGCCATTCACCTTCACAATTAGCAATATAAGTAAAAGACAGACTACACAACATCAAAAGGTAATAAAATATGGCCCCAGTAAATATAGAAGACCTACAGTGGTTGAAGATATATCTGAGAGATGAGCATTGCTTGAACATGAAAACGATTTGGCAGAAGAGAATTATGAAACCTGTGGGGTATCAAAGTTAAGCTTTTGTTTTGAGGAACATGGGTATGGATACACAACCTGAGACAATGATGCTGATAGTAAGTTAGATTAAATGAAATGGCATGAATTAGTAAGGAAAGGTACTCAGTCACAGAATGACTTAACTCTTGTACTTGTAGCAAGTAATAATATATTTCATCACAGTAGTTGCAAGTACAGTGAATTCACTGATGACATGGTATCCAGTCTAAGAATGATATAAATCTTGCACCAGGTGATATAGTTCATCAACATGGCTGAAAGTACAGTGAAATCTGTAATTCGCTGATGAAGTGAACTAAGAATAAGGCTGAAATATGTCTAGAATTGTTTCCCATTCTTGTTGGAAATGTGAAATAACATCAGTCATTGATTAATGTTGCTTTGATTCCTTTTCTTCATCACTGCATAATTATTTATAGATTCTTAATGTTGCATTCATTAAATATTATCAACATCATCTATTAAGTTAATAGTTGAATCAAAATAACTTTAAAAAGGTTTTATCCACTGAGATAAACACTACTTCAAATGCATGGAAAGATGAAGACCTGTGCATCCTCTCTAACACTAGAAAACTAGATGTTACGAAACGACGACATGTTTTATAACAATGCTGATAACAATGATGATGATTAGTATATACGCTAAGAATAATTTCTGCTTTAGTCACTACAGAGACATCCGATAGATTGGTCAGCTAGCATGTAACCAGATACTAACTGGTGGAACAGGTTTTTTTTTCTTTTTATTAATGATTTTTCAGTTTGGTCACTATCAGTATGTTTATTGGTCAGCCAACAATTGGAAATAGTGGTCAGTACATTATGGCCTTAAATAGCTTTATTATTATTATTATTATTATTATTATTATTATTATTATTATTATTATCGTCATTATAATTATTATAATTATTATTATTATAATTCAGTTTCTGTTTAAACAGACTCTACTGAGATAGTAATCAGCTAGCAACTAGAGACAACAGTTTGTGGTAGTGGTGATGGTGATGGGGAAATGACTAATGATTTTGTTTTGGTCTGTAAAACACTAGATGTAGCAATCAAAGGTCCAACAGAAAGAGGAGATGGAAATCAGAGAGAACGACTTTAGTAATTTTAATTAACCTCTTAAAACCATGATTCCTGAGACATCTAATTAAATTATTAAAAGTGTGAAATAAGTCTTAGGGCTTAAAGGATTAAGGGTGTCGGATGGCAACATTCGGGTGGTAAGTGGATTAAAATACCTGCAGGTATTTAATAAGGAAGAATTGTTTAAAAGTCAAACAAAATAATTAGTGATATTCAGTTACATCCCTTCAGACTCTGAGTTCAAATCCTACGAGGATCAAATTTACTCTTTATTTTTCTAGCATTGATAATTTAAGAACCAGTCAAGTACTGGAGACTGGTTCAATCAAATTTATTCCTTCCCATCAAAATGTGAATTTTAAATTAATTAGTAACCATAGAAACATTGATTGCCTAGCAACTAGTTACCTTATCAATCCTATGAAGATTTTATGTGGATCACTCAACCTGCTAGAAATAGCAGTAAAGTCCCTCTCACATCACAACCCACTATCTTAAGAAAGAAGAACATATTTGATATTGTAGTCCTAGATATGTGTAAAGACAGGATGGTCACATCTGGAACATGCTTAATCAGGGTTGATCTAAGGCTAAACAATAGCTTATTTGGTGATGAGTATATTAATCATCATCATTGTATAATGTTCATTTTTCCCTTTTCCATGCTGGCATGGGTTGGGCTGCATCAGGCCCCAGCCATCAGTTTTGGCATGGTTTCTACAGCTGGATGCCCATACGCTTTACAGAGTGTACTGGGTGCTTGTAAGTGGGACTAGCACAGCTGCTTTTTTATGTGGCACCAACATGGGTGCTTATCGTACATGGTGCTGACACAGGTACTTTCTTTATGTGACGCCAGCACCGATGCTCCTTATGCGGTGCCAGTATGGGTGCTCTTCACGTGGCACTGGCACAGTTGCCTCTATGTGATGCCAGCATAGGTGCCTATTATGTGGCATCAGTACTCATGGGGTTACCAAGTGGCTTGCAAGACAAAGATGTCTCTGTTGAGAGAGGGAAAGGAATTAAGAGAAGTGGCTATGTGCAAGGCGAGAGGTTAGAATATGATAGAAGGTCAGGCGGCGAGCTGGCAGAATCATTAGCACGCCAGGCGAAATGCTTAGCGGTATTTCGTCTGCCACTATGTTCTGAGTTCAAATTCCGCTGAGGTCGACTTTGCCTTTCATCCTTTCGGGGTCGATAAATTAAGTACCAGTTACGCACTGGGGTCGATGTAATCGACTTAATCCCTTATTTGTTCCCTCTATGTTTAGCCCCTTGTGGGCAGTAAAGAAATAAGAAGGTCAGGAATAGCTGTCTTACTACAAAGGAGATACTTGGCTACCCCAGTAGGACAAAGAAGCAGAGGAAGGCAGGAGAGAGAGAGGGAGAGAGAGAGAGAGAGAGAGAGAGAGGGAGAGAGAAAGAGAGAGGGAGAGAGAGAGAGAGAAAGAGAAAGATAGAAACAGTCAGAGTGAGAGAGAGAGCCTAACCACAGGAACAGTCAGGAGGAGTATAAGTAGAGCAGAAGAGACTAGAGAAACCACAAGTCAAACGTTGAGGGATCTTTTTTTTATATGTAGTTACCATAGAGACAATTCATTATTGTTGTTACTTAGCCCCAAGTCAATCATGGTCCAGTAGACCAATAGTGTACTAACTGGAACCATCCAGACATAGTATATCTAGGAATACATTACTGACTGTTCTATTCCTTGTTGTTTAGCCCCAAGCTAGTCATGATCCAGTAGACCTATAAGGATATATCAGCTGGCACCATCCAGACACTGTATAGCTAGGAATACACTACTCACTGTGCCATTCCTTGTAGTTGTTTAGCCTCAAGTCAGTCATGATTTAGTAGACTTATTATACCAGCTAA
This sequence comes from Octopus bimaculoides, assembly GCF_001194135.2. NCBI lineage: Eukaryota > Metazoa > Mollusca > Cephalopoda > Octopoda > Octopodidae > Octopus > Octopus bimaculoides. The sequence goes on from NC_068985.1 coordinate 44,420,589, forward strand.
GACTATCCAGACACTATATATCTAGGAGTACATTATTGATTGATACATTCCTTGTTGTAGTTAAGCTTCAGGTCAATCACGATCCACTTGACCTATAATGGTGCTCCAGCAGGGACCATCCATACATTTGCTCAATTAATGTAACACCAGATTTAATTAAGTTGCTGACCTTGGAATGGACAGAATACAATGACCAATGGAGCCTAGTCAGAGCAGTGAATAGCATAATTTATAGAACTATGCAACAGGTGATTTGTGATAGTCACTTCCATTTGCTTTCAGGTGTAAATAGTACTGACCTCACTTTCCAACCTTCCAGTGGTTTATAAAATAAGGATTGACCAAACCCTCTTTTACTCTTTTACTTGTTTCAGTCATTTGACTGCGGCCATGCCGGAGCACCGCATTTAGTTGAGCATATCAACCCCGGGACTTATTCTTTGTAAGCCTAGTACCTATTCTATTGGCCTCTTTTGCCGAACCGCTAAGTGACGGGAACATAAACACACCAGCATCGGTTGTCAAGCAATGCTAGGGGGACAAACACAGACACAGACACACAGACACAGACAGACAGACACACACACACACACACACACACACACACATATATATATATATATATATATATATATATAAGGTTGAGGAGGGTATTGTTATTTAACCAAACCCAAGAGGATACAGGTAATACCGAGTAAGTGCTGTATACCGACTAGTTTGCCCCAGTCGTTGTATGAACAGGATTGGGTATTATAAGTCGTGTATTAGCGTGTGTATATGTAAATATATAAAAATAAAAATAAAAAGATAAGGGAAGTACTGGATCTTCCCAGAAACAGCTGTAAGACTCTATCCATAAAATACTTCTCCAACCTTACCATTGCTCTCTTTATCTTTTTATTTTTATTTTTATATATTTACATATATATATATATATATATATATACATACACATGTATACGACGGGCTTCCTTCAGTTTCCATCTATCAAATCCACTCACAAGGCTTTGGTTGGCCCGAGGCTATAGTAGAAGACACTTGCCCAAGATGCCACGCAGTGGGACTGAACCCGGAACCATGTGGTTGGTAAGTAAGCTACTTACCACATCATCATCATCATCATCGTTTAACGTCTGCTTTCCATGCTAGCATGGAAAGCGGACGTTAAACGACGATGATGTATCTTCCCCAATATTTGTAGCCTTCTGCTTAAGTTTTTAAGAAATCAATCCTCTTTAAGAAGGAAAGGGTTAAAAAAAAAGAGAAAGAAACAAATGCAATGCTTTCTTGCTGCCTTCTCCAAGCCTATGTAGGAAAATTTCCTCACAACAATGTATGTTAACAATAAGTGCTATGTTCTGGTTTTGCCTTAGTTTAGCCTGACTTTGGTCTAGCCTAGCCCAGATCTGATTTAGCCTGGCCTGGGTTTGGTCTAATCTGAATTTGCATTGGTCCAGTCTGGCCTGACTTTATTTTGGTTCAGTCTAGCCTGATTTTGATCCAGTCTGACTTTGGTCTCTAGTCTGATATGAATCTAGTCTGACCTTGGTCCAGTTTATCACCTGACTTTGGTCTCATCTACTATGGCTTGGATTGGTCTAGTCTGGCCTGAATTTAATCTTGTCAAAAATTTCAAAAAGAGTAACTTAATCATTTAGCATTTAAACCAGCCATATCAAACCAAAATAGTTAATTTGTTTTATGTTCATACCAGCCAGATCTGGCCTCTCACACCTACCCTATAATACCATTCTAAAAATAAACAGTCATATTAACAAAATCTAGGAGTTACAAAATAATGCATGTATAAGCATCACATTTGATAGAGTAATCTGAATAGTAAAGGGTAAAAGTAACATTGGGGCACCCAAATTTAACAATGACATTATAACATTTACTCTACATCATGTGTTGAATATTCTTTACTTTGTGATAATACTTATATTTGCAAACATAATATAACAATATATATCCACCCAATAAGCTTCCACATAAAATTTCAGTCTGCCAAATTCCACTACCAAAGCTTTAGTCAACCTGAGGCTATTGTAGAAGACACTTGTCTAAAGGGCTGCACAGTTATCTTGAACCAGGAACCCTGGAGTTGTGGAGAGAACTTCTTAACCACACAACCATAGGAGAGTATTGTAGTTCGCTTGAAGCATTGTGTATTGCTTGTAAAGAATAAAAAGTTTTGAATGGTACAACAATGCACTATAATACAAAAAATGGACTATATTCCTTAAGGAATTGTATTCCGAAATATCATCGGACTATAGATAACTAAATTACAACAGGTATATAGTCCATTTTTTGTATTATAGTGCATTGTTGTACCATTCAAAACTTTTTATTCTTTACACACAACCATGCTTATATGCTTGAATGTAAAAAGAAATATATATATATTCTTTATTTGTTATCCTCAAAGATTCTTAGTAGGTAAGTGAACTAGGAAGTTAATGATTGGTTATTGGAAATAATTCTGAGACTATTAATTATGAGAGAAGGTTCTATTAGGCTTTGTAGATTGGGATTAATTTATTGGTTGATCCAACAGACTGGCTTTAATCCTGATTTGGTAATCACCATGGAACGCTTGTGAATTGAGGGGTAAATATCTCGGTGGAACTACTCATTTGAATCTATTATTTAGTAATGAGAGAGGTTTCTAGCAGACTGCCCAATTAGGTGGTACATTATCTGTTGAGGAACAAACTGTGATTGGAGAGGGTGGGGGGAGAAAGAGAGACAGAAAGAGGGAGAAAGAAAGAGAGCGAGTGGGCTAGTGCTCTTGGGAGATGTATAGAGAGAGAGAGAGAGAGAGAGAAAGAGAGAGAGAGCTAGTGCTCCTGGGAGATGCATAGGGTGAATGAGAGAAAGAAAGACATTAAAAACTGGACAGACAGTAGATGGATGATAGATAGATGGTGAAATATAGAACCAGATAAAGACAGTTAATCATGTATTGGTTGAGATAGATACAGAACTATAGTTAGATAAAGTAATTACATGTGAACGTGTGTACATGTGTGTGTGTGTGTGTGTGTGTGTGTGTGTGTGTACACACATACATATACAATGTATATATGTCTGCCTGTTTCTCACTCTCATACATGGATATGATATGTTGGAGAAAGGCGAAAATGATATTGCACATGAATTCACAAGAACGGTAAATTATTGGGTAATTATTTTAAGGGAATCAACTCACATGTTTATTTGTACATAAAGGATTACTGCACACATGAAAGAATATCCAACAGTAGACATGGATGAATAAAAATATACAAAGATCTGTGCAATTTTCTCTTGTTTGTTAAGACAAACAGGCAGAAAGAAAGAAAGAAATAGTCAGCTAGCTAGAAAGATAGCTAGCTAGATAAACAGATAGCTAGTTAGCTAGATAGCTAGACAGACAGATAGACAGACAGACAGACAGACAGCTAGCTAGCTAGACAGACAGACAGACAGATAGATAGATAGACAGATAGATAGACAGATATCTTTTTATTATAGCCACACAGGGCTAAATACAGAAAATGGACAAATTACAAAGTAGAGCTTTTCTTGGGGGGGGTGGATAATTTCGATCAAAAGGGATCGCGGGAAGA